>NC_065573.1:28548636-28851666 GCF_937616625.2 Mercurialis annua | reverse complement strand
ATCAATAAATATAAAAGAGAAGGCAAAACTATGATGCTAAAAGATGCATATGATTTCAAAAGAACCACTGAAGATAATAATTAACACGGGTCGAGTTTTCCAATTCACGTCAGACGGCGTCTTGGGAAGCAGTCGAAGATCTCTATTTCCATGCCAAACATACGTTAGAAGCATCTACATAAGTTTTTGAGAAGATCAACGGTGCTTAAATTCAATTACTTGAAACTGCTAAAGCTAAAAGCATGCCGTTCCTCTTTCTTCCGTCATTATTTGCAACTGCTATATGTAAAAAACGACCACTCTGTTCCTTTTTATTTGGTTCGCCAGAAACCAACTGACCTACAAAAACTTCGCTCAGGTTAACTGGCAGTCATCAACAAGAGCTAAAACAGTATATTGTTTCAATAAGCTCTTGTGCACACAATATCCGACACTGAGGCAATGAAATGGAAGGATTTGTAGATAAATCAACGAAGTAATGGTTATGAAATCCTAGAAAATTTCAGCTTACTCATAATGATTGTCCTTAGAGCATCTAAAGTACAGAATTCAAGGGCAGCAGACGAGAAGGCATCTAGAAAATAAGCAGTTATAGCGAAAGTGCACAGGAGATCAAAATAAAGCAGACAGATAAAAAAAAGAGTTGGTTTTAACATAAAGGCTTTGGAGCACCCTAACCCTCTCATAACCTATGTAACACGGAAATGAAAACGCTGAAACTAGAAATACAGCAACAGAAAATGGTGAAACGATATTTTTTATAAGAATAGGTTACATAAACAGAGATTTGCAGTTTCAGAATTGTTTTCAGTAACGGAAACAAAATGTAAAACGTGCGACTTGAGAAGTTTCCGTGCAACATACTCAATTTACAAGCACAATTCTGGAGGAACTGAAACTAAGAAGCAGGATTAAAGCACAAATCAGAGTACATAAAGTTTAGGAGCCACTATTCCCCCATGAATAAAAAGCTGATGATGAAATAACAAAAATCATTTGATTCCAGAACTAAGAAATACCATAAAACAAAGAGTTCTTAATCTAGTGAGTGCCTCCAGTAAAGAAATTGTTTTCCAAATTATAAAATTCCAACTCATGCCATAACAAACAATACCAACTTTAACTGCAACTGAACTATTTAGTACATAAAAAAGAAACATAAACAACAATCTTACTTAAGGCAATCGCTTGTCAAACTTATTTACAGATTAATCTCTGCATGATAGTGTACCATCACATTATTTCACAGTTAGGATATGATTTGGCTTAGTTCTAATTTTTCAAGATTACGTGTAAAACAGTTAAGTTTTTCAACTAATTTATTAAAACACGGGAATAAATTGAAAATATGATAGGAGTGAAAGAAAGAAGCTAAAGAATACTTAGATTTTAAACTTCCCAAAATAGGAGGGAAAAGTTCAACGTTGATAGAATCCCCCGATTTACACCAAAATAACCCTACTAACCCATCAAATGAAAATCAAAGCAGTTTGACTTCACTTAATTTAAAGAGAGAGAAAAAAGAACCTAATTACAACAAAACAAACAGATTAAGAAAAAGTCTAAAACAACATCAAATTCAATAGAACTGCCCAGAAAAAAAAAAAAAAAAAGTGGCATGAAACCCACACAAATTACATTCATGTGACTCTTGAAATAGTAGGTGAGACACAAATATAGAGCTCAACCTTATACAGAGTAACAGCAGGAAGAACATACACATATCATTCAAAAATCTATAGTAAAGCTCACTTGTTCTACTACTTCACATACTTCTATTTTCTATTTTTAGAAATGAGCTTTATCCGAATTCTCTTATTGCAAAAGTGCACACACATTTAACAGCAGAAAAAGGCAGCTAAATACATCTTAAATGAGAAACTGCAGACTTAGTTCAGATATAAATAATAAAAAAAGATTTCCATAAAAATATCAGAGCATCCAGAACCTTTTAGAATAGTAAACAACAGCTATATACAAGCAATCACAGAGCTAAAAGCAATTAAGAAACACGTTTAAGATACCTGGCTAATCAGACTACATAAAGGTATAGGAATCATTATGGGTCCTTAAAGGAAGAAGAACAGGTGATTAAATGCAAATCATTTAACTCAAGAACTGAAAAATATTAAAAAAAAAGCACAGACTTTTCACTTCTAGGGAGTGCCCCCCGGTAAGCAATGTCTTCCCAAATATGATAGAATTAAGTATAAACAGGGAAGGATTCATGAAAACAAAAGTGTCATCCTCCTAATAACAACATTCACTTAATTTAATTAGTACGATAATGTTATATCCAAGCCCCACAATTGTGTTTCCCTTAAATATGATCTGTGATAGTTCATTTTTTAGCTTTCTTTCATAAATATCTTCTCAGCAATAAGCCAAAGAATCAGTAAAAGTTTACCATAACAAAAATTAACTGGAAAATTTCCCACCACAGAACTGAGTCAATCTAATAAATTATAGCTCAGATCAAAGCACAAACAGAACCATGTGAACTGTAAGCAAACAGCATTCAATACAAAACTTACCAGTTAGACAGCAAGAACCTTCTCTGTTGTTTTAGTCAGTGACTTAAGTGCGCTTTCCAAAGTCATGTAAGCAGAAGCATCAGTTAAACTCTTACTTTCAACGGCATAATCAAACACCTCATAAGCCTCATCAACCTTGCCTTCCCCACAAAGAGCCCTCACAAATGTCCCATAAGAAGCCCTCTCAAGTTGCATACCAGCTTCTTTCATAGCATTATACAACTCAATTCCTTTATCCAACAATCCCTCTTTGCACATATACAAAAGCAGTAAATTATACGTGCATGAATCCGGACTACAACCTTTCTTCTCCATCTCCTCCAACAAAGCCAATGCACCCAATGCATCACCTTCTCTACACAATCCATCCATCAACGCAGTATACATAACGACATTAGGAACACAACCCGATTCAACCATAACTTGAAGATACATTAGTGCATCTCGAACTCTCCCACATTTCGATAACCCAATAATCAAACTATTATAAGTTAAAAGATCAGGCTCGACACCATCCTCTTTCATATTCTTAAAAACCTCAACCACCTCCCCATTTTTACCCAACTTACAAAAACCTTTCATAATTGCATTATAAAGAAAACAATCCGGCTCAACCCCACAATTCCGATACATACGTAACAGCCTCATACCCTCACAAAGACTCTTGGCATTACAAACACTATCAACCAATATAGCATAAGTATCATGGTTCGCCTTTACATCGAATTCAGACTGCATCTCAACAACGAAAGCAAAAACACTGCTCAAAGCTCTAGACTTACACAAACACTGAATAAGATAATTATAAGTAGAAACATCAGGAGTTAAATACTTTGAAGACAATTCCTTTACCAATTTAACAGCAACACCTTCTCCACCAGCAGAACAAAGTGACCTAACAGCAACATCAACAGTTACTTGATTCGGGTTAAACCCGTTACCCTTCATAAGATCAAGAACTTGAAGAACTTGGGAGAGGGTACGATCAGGTAATTTGCAAGATTTAGAGAGTATAATGTGGTAAGTGGACAAGTCAGGAGTGAACGAAGGGAGAGATTCAATCATGTGGCGGAGAAGAGAGATTGAATCATCAACGGTGGAGATCGCAGTGTAGGATTCAAAAAATGAGTTGAGGAAAATCGGGTCGGGCGGGACTTGGGTACTGGAAATGAGAGAAGTGAATAGTTTCTTGGCTTCGTTGGGTTCCGGCGACTTAAAGAGTGTCTTTTTTTGTTGGGTAATTTCGAATTTCTTGGATATGTCTAAGTCAGGGATTTTTGCCGGGGGTTTCTGGGAAAATTGATTGGGTGGTTTTGTTATTTTCTCGGGAAAGTGTGATGGTGGAGGAAATAGGTTCGGGATTTTTTCGAATGAAGTTAGTCTTATTGTGATCATTGCGCGTAATGTAGGTGTGACTTTCACCATGTTTCTTGTTTTGAATTTCTGACTGAAGTGTTTCTGGGTGTCTTTGATTGTTGAAATTAGGGTTTAACAGATTTTCCTTTGTGGGAGGAGGAAGAAGAAGGGTGGAAGATTTGGAAGGCCATTATTTTGGATCTTAGATTAGTGGGCTTTAGATCAGCCCAAACTCAGCCTGGTGGGTAGTATACCAGCCTATGTTCTCACAATTGGTTCTGAACTTCTAAATAGAGTTCTTTACAAAACTTCTAAAACATGATACATGAATATATTTAAAAAGAAAATTAACAAAATATAATATAGAATACATATTTAACAAAACGCAGTGTTTTGTTGTAATATGGGGTGGGTGAATGATTTAAATGGAATCAAAATCAGAAAGTTGGTTCTGAGTCGCGGTTTGGTTCACAAGTGATGTGTCCAATCGAATAACGCAATGTCTCTTGAGCCAACTGTCCACGTAGGCAAAATCGTGTGCCAATTGGGAGTTGGACAAAATTATGCGTTTCTCGACAAATTGGATAAAATTAAAATGTTTGAACTTTTTTAAAAAAATTATAAAAGGTTTGGCCTTTTTACAGCATTCGGCCTATTTATAAAGCTTTACTATATTCAAAAATAAATTTAACAAAATATAATTCAATAAATTTTTTTATAAAGTATGGTCTTTTAATATTAAAATACGATTAATATATATAGATATACATATATGTATCTACGTATTTTTTTTTTTTTTTTTTTACCAGAGGCTAATCTTCATTGATAGAATTGTCAGAATTACAGAAATATGTGACTCCTCAACAAGCTGAGTGAGCCAGTCTAAAAAAAATGATGATACTGTAAAAACAGTCATCCACAAGGGCTTATTTGACCATCAATGGGCCACCCAATTATAGTAACAACGTATTAAGAAAAGCTATCACCCACTTAAAACTATCATCATTAAAAGAAGAATTTCTGATATCATAAAATGATAATAGTCTTTGAATAACAGCTCTTCTATCACCGCTTGAAATCTCAATACTTCCGCCACAATTAAAAAAGCCAACTCCTGTCAAAATAAAACTATTATGCCAACTTGCCAATTCTATAGTTACTTTATTAATTTTAATAAATTAAAGGTTACTTTATCCATTTTTTACCGTTAGATGAAATATTTTTCATCTAACAGTAAAATAGATAAACTAAACAAAAATAAAGTAACTATAGAAAAGCCATTAAATTATACAAATACACCGTTGCCATAAAGTCTTATTTTATTTTAATGCTAATTGATGATTTAATAAACTATCAAATAATTATATATAAGTAGTATGTGATTTAGTAAAAAGAAAAAAATTATAATAATTACATTATCAACTTTTCATAAAACTATAAAAAGCCATAAAATATTGGTTCATCGTTCTATTAGTTCTAAATGTTGAGATGATATAATTTTAAACCAATGCATTCCATTTGATTGTAGAAAAAATAATAAGAAAAAATAGAGAATATAATTGCTAAAAATAGTAACTTCATTATGTAAAAGAATAGTGTCAAAATTATGATATGATATCACGCCAAAATAAAGAAAACTCACGCCAAATTAGTGATATAAAATCACGCCAAAATAGTGATATAAAATCACGCCAAAAACTAGGTAGCACGGATACAGAAGACATAAAACGGGTATAGTCAAATGACATATAGAAGTAAACAAAAAAAAATGACATGAAATATGAAAAAAAAAAATGTTAAATACATTTAGTATATAATTTACTTAATATATATTATTGTAAAAAGTGATTCGAAAAGAAAACTATAATTTTCTTTTTGCTGTGAGAAGGAATAAATATATGCTTCTGCTGAACTATATATTAATCCTTCAAAGAAGAAAAAAAAAGGATATTTCATCGCTGGTTTGTTTTTGAAGAAATGAAAAGTTGTTTGCGGAAATAGATTGGTTTGTTTTTAGAGTTCGGTTAGTAAAATAAAATCAACCATTAGTAAATAAAGATGAATTTCTAGTGTGATATAATATTTAGGTGGATGTCACGTCACATGGTCTACAATTTAATTCGAACAGTAGCTACTTTTTATGATATTGCACCATAACAATAATTTTAAAATAGTCCATTTATGTAATCATTTCTCGCAATTTTTATTCAATCTGTTCGCTTATTTAGTAATTCTTATAATTTTCTTCAACATTATCAAATAATATCTTCATAGAAATACTTCTTAAAAGCATCCATATGAGCAACCTGCAAACATATAGCAAGAGCTAACGATCCATCACCATCATGACCCGGTATAAGGAACGAGTCGCCATCGCAACCCTGAGTTCCTGGCCCCATGAAAATCTCCTTTCCCCAACCAAAATCAAGACCATACATCGGCAATGTCAACCAGCTCACAACTCCAAGATTAGGGTTTCCATAGAAAGGTCCTTCAGCGCTATTTAGGGCATGAATGTCTTGAAATCTTGTCAAATCTTTTTGATTTTTCAAGAAAGTAATAGCGGATGTTACATACTCATTTGTCATCTTTTCTACGGCTTCCTTTATTTTTCTTGAAGCGTATCCTAATGGCTTTGATGTTAGCTCACCAGCAGTGCTGATTGCAATTACATCAAAAGTTGCATTTCCAAAATACCCATCAGGCAATTGTGGTCGCATACGTTTACGTGAATCCACACAAATACCTATTAAAAAATTATATAACGCGTCATGTCAGTTCAACATAGACCGTGGATATATCTAATAAAGATTTAAAAGATGATGTATCAAAATAATATTTTTCCTTATTATAAGTATTGGTCGGAACCAAACTTATTTTATATGCATTATGATGTACGTACACTCATTCATTTATAATACGAAGATTTTTTATTGATTTTAAAAATAAATGTAAAATTTTAATACGGGAGAACTAAAAATTTCAAATTATACCGATTGCTGTTGTTTGCTCTGGTTTATGTCCTCTAGCTTTGCATGCACATCTCCACACATGACCAGTCAAGGTTTGATATCTACTAAACCCAATACTCTCTCCTTCGTTAGCTTTTCTTTTCAATTTCTCAACTTGCTCTTTATTTAGGTTAAGCAAAGCTACAGTGGTTTTCTTTTTTCTTTCTTCCAAAGTATTTGATTCCCCCACCAACAATGGTGGATGTTGGAATTCTTCATGGTCAAAAACCGGGGATTCCATTAGCGGGTCGCCAACTCTAAGCACATTCCGATCAAGAAATGGAGCTAACCCTAAGGGTTCACCGCGAGCAATTCGCGCCCACTCAGAAAGAAAATGAAGTGCACTTTGTCCGTCAGCAACAACATGACATATAGTCAGGCCAAGACAAACACCACCACATTGAAACTTAGTGAGTTGTGCTAGCATTATCGGTAGTTCATGTAATGGCAGCGTATAATCCACATTCGGAATTAGGTATTCGTACGCTAGACACTGCGAAAGATCTCCAAAATCCTCCAGTTTAGATTGTGATTCCGCCTCTCGGAACTCGACACCCATGTCATTGCAGTCCAGCTCAAGCCGGGTATTGCTAGCGAACCGCAGACGGCCGGCGAGTGGATGGAAGGGCACTAGTACACGACTTAGCGAGTCTACCAGGGTTGTGAGAATGGCATCGGATTGCATAAGCCAATCCGGCGATGGTTTGTAGAAGTAAATAGTGGGGACGTGAGTTAGAGTTCCGACTTGATCACATGCTGAAAGTGGGAGGCTGCCTGTTTTTGTTGGTTCTTTGGGTTTTACTGTGCAAGACTTGTTGATAGTCACATCCATTTCTTTTTTGTTTGTTTTGCAGAATGAAAGAGTGCATTTGGTAAAATTTAAAGGCAAGTTTATTTGATTAAGGCATATAGTTTGTTGAAATGAATATTACATGATCTTGTTAGTTCCACGGATTTTAAGGAGTCTATTAACAGAACATGTAGGAAATAAAAACGTATGATCCTATACAACTTTCATTGATATACTTGGTCAATTGTAATGGCTTGATCAGACTTCATTATTTCTATTGCTTTGTTATTTTATGATATAAAAAAGTTTTAAATTCAAGAAAATTAAATATTTTGAAGGACACTAGGCCTCTCTATATAACTATAAAATTATATAATATCTTTAAAAAACAATAATTTAATATGTCAACAAATATAAAACTTATAAGAAAATTCGAAAAATAAGTTGTAATATAATTACACATGATAAAAATAATAGAAATTATTACCAGTAAGTAAAAGATTTGATCATAGATATCAAGGACTATAAATGAACCCGATAAGTACTATATTCATATTCGTTCGTAGCATATACAACCAAGCTCAAGCTTGATTTTCATTTATTTAAACCAGCTAGATATAAACTTAGACCTAAGTGGCAATATGCCCCCTAAACTTGTAAGCAATGGGCAATTAACACATAAAATTAACTTTGTGGGCAAATCAGTACCCGAACTTGGTAATTATGTGCAATTTACCCCATTTTGACAATTTACCCCTTTAATTTATAAGTAATTGTATCATAAATTGGCAATTTGCCCCCCTAAACTTGTAAGTTAATTTGCTAAAATGGGCTAATTGCCCATAATCACCAAGTTCGTGTATTGATTTGCCAACAAAGTTAATTTATGTGTCAATTGCCCATTGCTTACAAGTTGAAGGGGCAAATTGCTACTTAAGTCTATAAACTTAGTTGTATTTGGCTCATTTACATTCACAAATAGCTTAACAAATTTATTATTGTTTAGAACAAAATTGTGTAGTTCTAATAAAAAAAAAAAGCAAAACCATTTAGTTTCAATTCATGTTTGTTTAGCTACTAAACAATCACAGGCTTGTTGGCAATCATATTCATTTAGCAACTAAATGACGAACAGAACATGAACACTATATAAATTTGAAATGAACTACACATAACATCTTATTCAAAACTCAAATGGACATAAACCGAGCATGAACACCGTTCAAGTAACAAGCCAAACATGAACACCTCAAAACTCGGCTTGATTCTGGTTCATTTACAGCGCCATCAATATACCTACATCAGTCCACTTGCAACAATCTGGCCAACTAAGGTCATCCTTATATACCTTAAACCCCAAGACACTTCCCTAGATTCCCCATACTGAGCCCATTTTACGTTGCACCACAGAACTCGTGTTTCATATATTATGCAAAATCAGGATTTTAAGTGTATTTGATTAACACTAGACCATAAACAATCATCTGATGGGATTCTACCAAACCCCTGAAACTAGAGAATATCTTTTTTTTTTTTTGATAAATCTAGAGAATATCTTAATAAGTGGGTTAGTGCACTTCAACTCACAAAGTCTGTAAACCCACTCAGCCATCAAAACCGAGCTTATGTTTGCTATAAAGAAAAATCCAAAACTACAATGTTTTAAATTAAGGGCACAGGAAAAAACAAACCAACCCAAAACCGGACGCCTCAAAGCCATCAGCAACGTATCCGATTCCCTTAACCCCTTTCTAATTAGAGATACAGACAAAAATAGAACAATGAGGTACCATACTAACTCTAATCCTGGTCATTTTGGCCTTCATCTTTGACAAGCTTAATCATATCATCAATCCGGAGAATTGTAATGGCTGCTTCCGTCGCAAACTGGCAAATGAAAAAATTAACCGGCAGTAAGATACAGTTTAATAGCATAATTTAGACATATTACCATACTTGTAGTTCTACAGCCATTACCTGAATAATCTTTACTTTGCTCATTGCAGGCTCAATTACTCCAGCTTCTAAGTTGTTGCGAATTGTCCCCTTTGAAAGATCTAAGCCCATGCTGTAACAGTTGGGTAGAAGCCAAATAAAATGTGAGACGCTGAAGAGGGGACAAAAGAAACATGCAGAGACGTTTTCTTTTTCAAAATATAGTCCCCAGATTTGTGATTCTAATGAAAATATACAATGAATACAATCATTCATTCTTTTTATGACGATCAAAAAATGAATTGACATACTTCCAAATAGAAGAAAATAGTTAACAAAAAACAAATAGAATCTTTATATATACCTCGATAAATGTTTCTTATCAGCCTTTGTTTGGGCTGTATGGTGGTAAGCCCGTAGCTTTGCAACCAACTCAGTGGCATCCTTGGCAGCATTCACGGCAAGAACCTGCCACATATATTATTACTGTCTATATTAGATGCTTCAAAGAGAAGAAAAGTAGAAAAGATAAACACAAAGCACGACATTTTACACTAAACCTTTGGTATTATTAGTAAAGCTTCAGCAAACTCTGCAATGGCCAACTGCTCTCGTGATCCTAGAGTTGTTGCGAGATACTCCAAATAGACAGATAAGGCAGACTCAACCGCCCCTCCACCTGCTACTACCTGTAATACACAAACCAATGAACAAAAGCTCAATCATCATATTTGTACTTCAAAACTCACGTTGTCTGTTCGTTTACCATCAAAACAACAGTTGCAGGAAATTTCCACCCACCCACATAGGAAATGGGGGTACCTAAGCACCAATAATTCTTTCAAAACGTAATAGATAATTCTTCATTAAAGAACTGAAATGGTCTTATATTGTTAAGCATTTCAGGGTCATTAGGGAATAGAATTGCTATGAGTTGGATTAAGGTGTGCTACTCCCTGTTTTAATTTATGGTGTTGCTAGCCATGTTGTTTTATGCAGACTTAATCATGGCAGGGAGCTATGTGGAATTGTGGATAAGACCCGCCAAGAAGACTAAATACATGTCTAACAGAAAAAATTACAGCGACTTACAATCCACACATTTCATGCTAGCATATAGTTCCAGTTAAAGCAGCATTTTCATATTCAATATTTCAAACTGTGCTGTATATCAAGATTTGGACACATAACACAGAGTGTGTAATTATCAAGTGACGAATTTACCGTATCAGATTCAAGGGTCCTTTTAACAATCGATAAAGCATCATGTAGGGCTCTCTCCATCTCATCCAGCATATAGTCATTAGCGCCTCTAAGAATCAAGGAAACCTACAAATGTAATAATAATAATCAGACAACTAAGACTTACAAACATGCCAAAGTGTGTTATAACCATAGTTGTCAAATCAAGAATCGACTCGAGAATCGAAATCTTAATTTTGTGAATCAAGAATCGAGAATCGAATCGAATCGTAAGATTCGGTTTAATAAAAATAAAATAATATTAAAATATATATTATGTTAACCCATAGATATAAAATATTTTTATAGCATATTTATCTTTAAAATAAAATTATATACTCTAACAAACATAATAAAAAAATTAAGTTCTCTATAAAAGAGATAAACTCATGCAATTAAGTAGTATAAAGATAATCATTAGTATTTGTTATTTTCTAAACTCTACAGTTGTAGCCTGCACACTGCACAGTATAATTATTTTCATATTTTTTCACTAATAAACTTGATTTGACAACTCAGTAAAGTACAAATTAAAAAAACAATTAACCCTCAGTCATTATTATTTTCTCTCTTTTATTCTACTCTCAGTTCTCTCATCTACGTCTTCTTCTTCCTAGTATCCTCTCTTTTCTTTTTCTTTCTTCTGCTACTAATTCATTTTCTTCTTTTTTTCTTCAACTAAATATTAAATCAAGTTTTATTATACGAGTTTATCATTAAACGTCTTCTTCTTCTTCTCTTTTTGATATCTCACGTTGAACAATTTTATTTTTATGGAATTTACCGAATCGGCTGTATCGACCGAGTCGAACGAGTCGACCGATTCCCGATCGATTCGAACGATTCTAGGTCATTCCCGATTCACCCTATAGAGTCCCATCGTTTTGGCCTCAACTCGACTCGACTCGTACGAGTCGACTCGTGACTCGTACGAGTCTAACAACAGTGGTTATAACACCACTCTTTTTGACCTATTTCAATTTTTTTTAGTATGGAGAAGTTGCCTAAAACCTAGAAAAAGATACTTGCTGCTCATCTAATATCAGAACTGGTTATTGCAAAAAACTTTGGGGAAAGCAAATCACAGACCGCACTATTTGATTTTGTCCCCTTTATCATAATCACATCATCATCGGCAATGCGTTCTTCCACAACTTCATCAGCAGATCCAAGAAATGATGGATCAAAAGTTTCTTCCCCTTCCATATCAGCAAAAGTTGAAACCTATATGTACACCAAAAGAGAGTAAGAATTGACAACATAACATGGTAACCGAAGTACTCTGGAAGTAACATCTAAGACCTGCAGGCATAGCAAAAATGACAGACCCAATCAAATGAGACTGAAACAGAAAGAAGGGAAAACAAAGCATCTGCTCTATAATCAAGTATTCATCATGTCTAAAATCAGAGCTCCATAAAATATCTAACAGGGTACCCGTACCTTACCTTTTTGATGGAAATTTCAGAATCTGTCAAGTAATTAATGAGAATACTTATCTAGATTGCTTAAATGGAGAAAGATAAGAATACAGAACATAACAGAGTTACAGAATTGGAATTTCATCCACGGAATCATAAATTTATTGAGCAATCCCTCCATTGAAGCACAAAACCTAAATTTCTTACATGAAAGTTATTAACAAAGCATAATCACTTAAAGAACATAAGAATTACCATGGTTGCACCAGTTGCCTTGGCTACATGGCGCATATCTTCTTTCCGAACACGTCTCACGGCAATAGCTCCAGCCTCCACAAAATACTGAAATGACAGTGATATAAAATAAAACAAAATAAAGCCTTATAGACGACATCAAATTTACAGATATTGTACAACAAATTAATTACAGTGTGCCTAAGTAGAAAAATCCAAGTAGTTCATGTAAGCCTAATCTATTAAGAAGCCCGACTAGAAAGACAGTCTCCCGATCTCCTCATACCCACACAAAGTGCCTAAGTAGAAAAATCCAAGTAGTTCATGTAAGCCTGATCTATTAAGAAGCCTGACTAGAAAGACAGTCTCCCGATCTCCTCATACCCACACAATAGTCAAATTCAAATGTAAGAAGTGATGAGCACTTAATAACATTTATTGTTAGGCTGTCAAATAGACGTTTCTGTCTGCAATCATATTACATCTAGAAACCTAACACATAACAAATACTATGATCAAACGATAACAGATTAACAAATTCATAGATATATGCTGGATAAACCATAAGCATTTCTACCAGCATTTCAGCCATAAAAAAGGTACAATTTGATCACTATGACATGCTGCCAAGCCATGATCTGCTCGTGGTGATTCAAACAAAGTTATAGAGTTACAAAACCTAGATGAAAAGTAGCAAATTCATAGTGCTAGAGCATGGTGAAACTAGAATGAAATACATAAAAAGAACTGAACCTTGAGAGCCATGTCATCGATTCCTTTTGTTGTTAAAACCACATTAGCCCCAGCTTTCAAGAGCTTCTCAATACGTTCCTTTGTCATATCAATTTCTCTGCAAAGGCACTGGTATTGTTATCATCATAGTGCCATTAAGAAACTATCCACAAAACAACATTTAAAGAAGGGATAGAATTATAAGATTGTGGAGAAGGAAACAAGAAGAATGGCATGTGGCATGAACTTCTGCAGCATCGCCAGCTTTTAATTACTATAAACTTACAACTATGTGATTGCACAAAATTCATGACTAAAAGACATTTTCAAAATGTCAAAGGAAATTTTTCAAAGGAATCTGGGACTGTAGTAGTCTACTTACCTTTGCCGAATTTTCTCAAGTTCCCTGGGATCAGTGACTAAAACCTGTACACCCAATTGCATCTTTGTCTTCTGAAGATTGAAGTCAAGACACGCAATTTTAGCAGATGCAACTCTTGTAGGCATTCCTTGAGCAGCACGACCGGTATTCAGAGCATAGCCATTCAGCAGGTAGCTATCTTTTGCGCTTTTTCCATGTGCTTTCAATATATTGATACTCTGGAAAATTAGGCAAGCAGCCAGAACATTAGAACCATCAATCCACAGCATATGTAAAATTTCATAGAAAAACAAACTCAAGAAACAGACAAGTATTCAAAATTTCCACTGATGTCATTGTACATAAGCATGCACAATAAACTCTCATTGCACTATATTGGAGCAAAACAATGACTAACCTTTATTGGGTATTTAATTTCTCCCCGAGCATTGGTCATCTTGACTGATTGTACAGCAGCTACAACCTATAGAAATATATTCATTACATAAACGAATTGCCAAACATGATTACACATGTTCCCCCAACTGAAATTGTTTTGTTACAATTTCACCAAGAAACCAAGACGCTATTTTATATTTTTTGAACTCAATCATAACCAGCATAGTACTAATCCTATCTAGACAACAAATTCACATTTCTTCGAGAAAGAATAGCATACCATATTTGCAAAAAAATCACTGTCTCCAGCTATCAGCTTCGAGGACATGCTTGTCTTGGCACAGTTTACTAGAGAGTCTTTTCCAAGCTTTTCAACCTATGGCATTCAGTAAGATTAGTTGCTAACAAATATACTGAACAGATTAGGGAATGCAGTAATGTAGTATATAAAAGTAGGAGGCATGGCATCCAAAAAACAAGTATTTAGCAGATTCAAGTACATTCAAAATAATCATAAACTAGAAGAGTTAAAAGCAGTAGGATGACTTCTGTTATTTATCAGGTTTACTCATTTAAATTTACCCCAGCCCTCATCTTTCGCATAACATTACATTTGAATATGTAACTTTGCTACAACAGGTCACATGCCATAAGCAGTGGAAGATTTTAATAATACTAATATAGAGTCAATCCTCGTCTTTAATTATATAAATTACTATTTAATAATAAATCAAATGGAGCCTTACCTTCACTGCTAATTTTTCATCAACATATTTACATGCTTCCCTCATTGCAAGCTGTCCACAGCAAAAACAGTAGAAGTAAAATAATTAGGGAAAAAATCCAATGGTAAACCACACGAGGTAGTTGGTGGGAACATTTAAATGCACTTGATATTGAGTGTATAGCATGCGTGAAAAAAACTGAAAATAGAAACTCACTCTGTATCCACTGATTATTGATGTCGGGTGAATCTTATTCCTGACCAAATCATTTGCTCTCTGACAAATATATGATCCAATCAAGGATCTCAAATCTTTAGAAAAACAGAAATTTTCAACATCCAATTTCAAGAGAAAAGGGGGGGGGGAGAAAAAAAGTTTAACTCAACAGACAGGAAAGAACACGATGCAATTACCTTAAGCAACTCTGCAGCAAATATAACAACTGAAGTTGTTCCATCTCCAACTTCTCGGTCTTGAAGCTCAGCCAACTCAACAAGCACCTAACAACTCATAACACGAAAAAGGACAAACTCATTAGTAAAAAAGACGAGGTAAGTATCAGTATACTGCTACGACATAAAATCAATAACAGAAAAAAGAATCCACCTTGGCAGCTGGGTGTTCTACTTCCAGCATTTTAAGAATCGTAGCACCATCATTTGTAATCGTTACATCACCGATATCATCTACCAACATCTGTAACACAAAAATAACATAAAAACAGACAGTTAAAACCCTAAAACGAACAGTTAATACTAATCCCTGCTTACATAGGTTCGACAAATGAAATTCCAAATTAATCAATTAAAAGGGAAAATAAATACCTTGTCGAGGCCAACAGGACCAAGTGAAGATTTAACAATGTTGGCCACAGCTTGACACGCCATCACTAACGCACATCAAAACAGCACAAAGAAAAGAAAATACTTCAATTAAGTAGCTCAGAACACGAAAATAAAAATCTCAGTTAAATTGAAATAGTTAAAGGAGATTATGAAAGAGTGAGTAGAGAAGAACCGTTTTGAGTGCGAACGTCCTGGCCGGATTGGCGTTCGCCTAGAATATCAGGAGACATTTTTGTTCAGATGGTGAACTGGAAATGGAAAACCCTAGAATTTTCAGATCTTACAGTGTGAGGGGTTTTTTTTTTTGTTTTTAATGAGCAGTGGTGTTAGGGTTTTTGATTTCTGTAATTTGGAAAAGAACACAGCGAGTGAAAGTGTAACGAGATACTACACTAGTAAAGGGGGGTCTCTCAATTGTTTAACTACGGCGAGACGTCGTCGTTTCCATTTTAGTAGTTTTAAAAAAAAGGGAAAAGGGTCATGTAAGCCCCTAAAGTTTAGCTTTAGGATCAAGTAAGCCCTCAACGTCCGAAAAGGTGCAAATATGCCCCCAACGTCTTAAAATGTTGACAATCAGGCCCCCCTGTTTGGACAACTCGGCCCATAACATATCATTTATACGTCAAAATTAAGGGCCTATTTGTCAATATTTTAAAAAGTTAGGGGCATATTTGAATCTTTTCGGACGTTGGGGACTTATTTGATTTTAAAGCCAAATTTTAGGGGCATAAGTGACCCTTTTCCCTTAAAACAAATCATATTTAGGGTCACTTTAACCCCCCCCCCCCCCAAAAAAAAAAACTTGACACAAAATATCAAAAACATTCAAAATAAAAAAGTTGTATCACTTTTACCTAAACTTGTCAAAATCAGTATAAAAACACCCCTATGCTGACGTGGCATCTTAATTGCAGAGTGAGTTTCTAATTAATCATAATTTA
Source organism: Mercurialis annua (assembly GCF_937616625.2). Lineage (NCBI taxonomy): Eukaryota > Viridiplantae > Streptophyta > Magnoliopsida > Malpighiales > Euphorbiaceae > Mercurialis > Mercurialis annua. The sequence goes on along the minus strand of NC_065573.1, from coordinate 28,835,140 downwards.
CTATAATAAATCATATTTAAATACTAATTAATTATAGTTTAATCCTAATTAACCTAAGGACCTTTTTAAACTTTTTTAAAAAAAATAATTGTTTTTTTTTTCAATTTTCGGCGAGGAAGAGCTCCTCCTCTCCGGATGTCTGTTCTTCGGATAACAGACTTGCCGATCCGTTCTTACTCGACAACAAATTAATGGAGTCTGTTTTTTGAGGAAGAAGAACATATATGTGGGTCTGTTCAATATTTTAAAAAAAAATTAACATTGTTTATTAAAAATATAAAAAAATTGGGTTTAATTTGTTGTATATATGAAAATTGAGGGTAAATTTATTGTATATATAAATTTTAAGGGTTAATTTGTTAATAAAGTTTAAAATCAAAGGGAATAATTTTTTTTTATTATTAGTTATTAATTTATAACGTTTAAAAAAATTAGGACCAATTTAAATCTTTCTCCATCAAAAACCACCTTGGAGTGCATCTCACTCTCTGGGTGAGAGGGGGCGGGAGGGGGCGGGGTGTACCAATTTTGACAAGTTCAGAATAAAATAATCTTATTTTACTACTTTGAACGTTTTTTATACTTTGTGTTAAATTAAGAGGGTAAAATGATCTTTTGCCACATCATTAATTGTAATTTGCAATATGCTAAGTCTTACTTAGAAAGATTTTGAATATCCTGAAATGGGCTAATATTTATATAATAAAAAAAAACTACTAATGTTTAATTTTATTATGATTGCACACGCGTTAGCGAGAATTTTTCTTCTTGATTGTTTTCATCTTGGCTGGTCGAAAACAGAAAAATCTATTGTTATTGAAAAGTTGTTCCAATTGACGGCCAACCCGCATTTGGAACACAGTCATTAAAGATTGTTTGACTAGCAGTTTATTGACCGAATCTTGGTGGGATAGTATTCCCAGAGGCAGACACAGCGTTCTCTGCAGAGTTTATAGACGTATAAATCATTTATATCCAGGAGTTGCTGCTTATCAAAATAAATCTGATACTCTGCGCTATGTGAGGAGCGTGCTTATCCATTACAACAATTAAAAGAAATAATTTTTTTATTATTATTATATATTAATTTATAACGTTTAAAAAAATTATGACCATTTTAAATTTTTCTCCATGAAAAACCACATTGGAAAAAATAAATCACCATCAAAATCATAGTGTATCTCACTCGCTAGGTGAGAGGGGGCGGGGGGGGGGGGGGGGGGAGGGGTTACCAATTTTGACAAGTCCAGAATAAAAGCGATATTATTTTGCTAATTTGAACGTTTTTTATACTTTGTTTCAAATTAAGAGGATAAAATAATCTTTTATTCCATATTTATTACTCCCATGTTGTTTAACTTAAGAATTCAAGTCAAGTATGATTTCAAATAAAAAATGAGTATTTTATAAGAACATGTAAGCTTGATTTACCTATTATCAATGACATTTGCGCTTTTATAATTAATGTCTCTAAATTTTATTTTTAACTTGGAAATTTTTTGAGTTTTAGTTTGACGATTAGCAAAATTGCTATCGTCTAACTTTTGATAGACTGACAAGGCACAAAAAACACTTTTAAAAATATAAAATATTCAAAATATTTCTAAAATTCTAAAAGAAAAACTCAAAATTAATGAACTCATGGGCGACTGTCTCCCACTCCTAGTCGCCAACAGCATTTACCACAGCTATTGTCACCCAATTCTTTCATTAATAAAATTTAAAATGCTTATCATGTAAAATTAAATTAGTTATTTATAAAATTATGAATCAAATTTATTTATAGCTTGTATAATGGAGAGGATTAATGGAAGTTTTTTTATTAATTCTCAACAAAAAGATTTTTCTTATTATTTCTCACCAAATATAGCAGTATCATCGGTGTTTTTTAAATCACCTATTTAAATTCTATTTATTTTAATAAGTGTTATAGTCTATATTAACTTCTAATCTCTACACATTATAATGTTATAATCTATTAACTTCAATCTCTACACTTTAGAGTGTTCAATGCATATTAACTTATAATCTCTACAAATTAGTTATACTAAATATTAATTTTTAAAAAATAAAATTACTTTAGAATTTTGACAAATTTACATGTTATAAAAATATTTATTTAATTTTTATTATTTTAATATTACACTTTATTTTATTTTTACCTGATATGAAAATTATTATTAAAAGAGTATTAATATTAGAGATAAACGGTATTTTCAAATTATCTATTATTAACATTAAAATAGATTTTTATTTTATTAGTCTTCATATAATAAATCTTTATCACATTTATTTATATATATTAAAAAAATTATTATTTAAAAAAATTATTAATTTGATCCCGCGTTAATACGTGGAACTTATGTCTAGTTTTATAATACTTCTTAAATCAAAATCAATTAGATGTATATAGATAAATCCATTTTTAACTATGTTCGGTAGTCAAATTATTGTTTTGTGAAAATCTAAGGGAGTATATTTATTTTATGTCTAAATAAAAAAACCCGACCTTTTAGCCTATTTTCAATCCTACCCTTATATTGTATACTGTTCAATTACCCTATTTCGCATTTTATCGTTTCAATTCCAATTTTTTTAATTTTCATCAATTTTTTTATTTAAGTGATAAAATCATTCAATTAACTAAGTTTGAAATTAAAATAAAATTAATTTCCATTCAACAATTTATAAATAAATACTTTATTTTTAAAAACTAATTAAAATTAATCTAAATTCTTAATTAATTTAACTAAATCTAAATAAATTTTAAACACTTATAATTAATATATGCTAGACATGAAGAATGTTTTTGAATTTTTTTAAATGAAAAAGATGTCAATTAAATATTTCAGAATACAATTAAAACACAAAAATACAAAATAGGATAACGTTGACCCGTTTTCAATGTTAGGATAGGATTGAAAAGAGACCAAAATGTCAGGTTTTTTTTAAGCCTAATTACTTAAAAAAAAACCACCTTGTAACATTTTGTCGTTTATACCCTATCCTAGAAAAAATTTATTTGTACCTTATTTTTGATTTTTCATTTTCATATCTATCCCGAAGTATTAAATTGATCTCTTTTCATGTGCAAAAAAGACTAAAATAATTCTTCATATTTAGCTACTATTCTAATTAGACATTAACATTATTAATTGTACAAAAGTACATTCTTCTCTAAAAAAATTTCAATTGATAATAAATATTTAATTTATATAATTAATATATGATTGTTTTAAATCAAAAACCGTAAAAAAATTGATACTTACATAAATAAAATTAATTTATATTTTTTTAAGAAAAAATTCGGACTCCTCTTTAAAAGAGGAGCACGAGCTGCTCCTCCTTCCATGCTCAGCTCCTTCCCCCATAGGATGAAGAAGCAAGGGAGGAGCAAGTTATTCCTTCCTATGGAAGAAGAAGTTGCTCCTCCGATTCCCATGCTTCTCCTAAAAAAGTTAGTTTTTTTTTAAAAATAGAGGATTTTGAAAATCAGAGGATACGGTAGTAGGTCAGAAATATTTTTTTAAATAATTTATATAAAATATCTAAGAACAATAAATTATATGATTTATTTGGATATTTTTAAAGTTGGAGGATTTATTTGTATTTTTTTAAATAAGAAAAAAATATGATGTAACCATTCTATTTAGTTGTTATTAATATTTTTATTTTTAAATTATTTAAATTGTCAATTGTACCTTTTTCGAGTTAGACACGAAAACGAAAAAATCCAAAATATGGTACAAATATATTTTTTCCTAGGTCAGGATATAAACCAAAAAATATTAGAGCAAATTACTTATAGGCCCCTGAGGTATACCATAATTAACAGTTTGGTACCCCTTGTTTCAAAAGTCTACTTAATGGTCTCTCAGTTTTAATCCCGTTAACTGAGAGATCCTTCTGTTAATTTGCGGGACTAAATCGTTTAACGGATTGAAACTCGGAAAATAAATCGTTTAAAAGTGAGGGATCAAATCGTTTAATAAAATTAAAAGTGAGGGATCTAATCGTTCACAAAACTAAAGGTGAAGTACTAAATTGTTTGAAAATAAGTGTCGAAATTAACGGAGGGATCTAATAGTTAACAGAATTAAACTTAAGAGATCATTAAGTAGACTTTTAAAATAAGGGGTATCAATCTGTCAATTATAGTATACTTTAGAGACCTTAGCATAATTTGCTCAAAATATTATAAGGGGAAGTTTTTAAGTAATTAAGCTTTTTTTTAAGCATTACGCCTTTATTTTATGATTTTATCCCATTTTTCCTATTGGATGAGTTATAAAAACAAAGAAAGAATGTCGTTTTGTTTTGCAAAGTGTACAGTAGTAGAGGAGAGGACCATGTATCTCCCGAGCTGCGTGCTCCTGAGGGGAAAAGTCAGCAATGGAAGATATAAATATAATACCAAGGAAGAGTACCATGGAAGAAAATTGTACTTGTATTTCCTATTTCCCGTTCAATTTTGATTTGGCAGAGAAATGGCATCATCATCCGATTTATTTGAGCAGAACGCTTGCGATTTCTCTACGGAAGGAACCCCAGATTCCGATAGGGATTTCTGGAACTTAATGTCCACTTCGAGAAGAGAGAGTGATTGGGGACATGTTTTGTTGAGGAAGAAGAGCAAGAAGAATAAGAGGCTGAAAATAGATGTGAGTAGTACAGGTGGTAGTTCTGGAGTCAACAGTACTTCGAGTGAACTTTCAGAAGCTCTCTCCGCTATCTCTGCACATCTAAGTTTATCATCTTCTTCTTCTGGAACACGAAAAGACGGGACGGAGAATGAGGATGAGGAGCTGATATGGAAAGTTGTTGAAGATTTGCAGATTGAGGTAATATAACATTATCCCCATTCTCTAATATTTATTAAATCAATTTTGCTTATAATAGCATCGTTCTTAGGACTGTAACTGATCTGCCCGAGCTGAATATTTAGATATTCAGGCTTTGTTGGTCTGATTTAGGGGTTTTCAAACTATGGTCTATGGGTTATGTGGGGTTATGAACTTTGGATGAGATAATATTTTTAGTGTAATATTGACAATCTGAATTTTTTTTACATATTGGCCTCCTTAAATATGAATTCTTACAAATTTATAAAACCATATTTGAACACTTCTAGTTTGATTTTTGTGAGCTAGTTCAAACTCAAAAAGTTCAAGCTTAGCTCGAATATAAACAAACTTGGCATGAGCTCAAAAATGGCTCGAGCTTGACTAGTAAGTGTCCTTATGCCATATTCATGTCTGATGAACTTGAGCTGGGCTGAAACTCAACTCCTAATTAGCTTGATAGTAAAAAATAAACATCTTTTCTACCAATTTATCAACTAGGATCAATATTTACTTTTATGTTTTTTTGCTAGCCCAGAATATGGGTTCTTGAACTTTTGTCATTTACTGTCATTACAGACTGCTTGGAATGAGAAACAAAATGAATCTTCTTTTGATGCAAGAGAACCAACTAGAGAAGATAATTTTATGGCCCCACCAGCAATTGGGATGGAATTCTCTTCTGAGCAGGAAGTTCTTGAGTTCTATCAAATTTATGCTAAAGAAACAGGGTTTAGTGTGAGAAAAGGAAAAGTCCAACGGCTGTCTAACGGAAACTTAAGAAAAAAGTACTACTTTTGTTCAAAAGAAGGGATTAAACAATCAAACAAGAAAGCCAAGTACAAGAGAAGAGAAACAAGAACAGGTTGCCATGCCAGGATTCAGTGTACAATAAAAGATGGAAAATGGGTGATCTCACAATTCTTTCAAGATCATAACCATCCCCTTAGTGGAAAAGAAGCTGTGCACAGACAGTGCACACAAAAATCAAGAACTCCAAATCAAGATTCTTCACTTATCTCAACTCGAACAATTCTGGACACCAGGCTTCTAGGAAAAGAGAATGCAGTGTCCAAATTAGTAGAATATGAGAAGTCTGGAATGTCTTTGATAACAGAATGAGCAAACGCCTCACGGATGAAGTGGCAATCAACCTCGATATGTTTAGTGCGTTCATGGAAGATAGGGTTTGCAGAAATGTGAATAGCACTTGTATTATCCCCATGAAGAGATGTAGGACCATATGGAGGAAAACCCAGCTCACTCAATAGCCCACGAAGCCAATGTATCTCAGCACAAGCTTGAGACATAGCCCTATATTCAGATTCAGTAGATGACTTAGAAACACGGTCTTGTTTCTTACTTTTCCAGGATACAAGAGCATGTCCAAGAAACATACACCAACCCGTAGTGGAACGTCTAGTGTCACTACATCCGGCATAATCGGCATCACTATATGCTACTAGATTAAGTGAATTACTAGAACCATAGAAGAGTCCACGCAAAGAGGTACCCTTAATGTAGCGTATAATTCGTCGAACTGCAGCCATATGTAGGTGTCTAGGAGAAGCCATGAACTGACTTACCTGCTGAACTGCATAAGATATATCAGGTCTAGTGATTGTAAGATAAACCAAGCTACCAACAAGAGTACGATAAACAGTAGGGTCTGGTAAGAGGTCACCCTCTTCCTTGCGCAACTTAAGATTAAGTTCCATGGGAGTATCAAGAGGAGTAGAGTCTTGGAGACCAGCAGTAGCTACCAAGTCCTGAGCATACTTCTTTTGTGACAAAAAAATACCATGTGAATCAGTAGTAATTTCAAGGCCCAGAAAATATGTGAGAGCGCCTAAATCTTTCATGTGAAAAGAATCTTGTAAATGATGTTTTACTTGAGAGATCAAAACTGAATCAGTACCTGTGATAACTATATCATCAACATATACTAAGAGAATAACAATACCCAGCTCAGTTTTGCGAAGAAATAAAGATGCATCATACTTGCTTTTGACAAAAGCAAACTTGAGTAGAGTAGACGTAAATTTCTCATACCAGGCACGAGGGGCTTGCTTAAGACCATACAAGGAACGACGCAATTTGCAAACTGCAGAAGTAGGAGTAGAGAATAAACCTGCAGGAGGGCGCATATAGACATCTTCCTTGAGATCACCGTGAAGAAAAGCATTCTTCACATCCATTTGGTGTAAACTCCAACATTGAGAAGCAGCGATTGCCAAAATTGTGCGTATAGTAGTCATTTTGGCCACCGGAGCAAAAGTCTCTTCATAATTAACTCCATATTCTTGATTATTGCCAAGTGCTACTAATCGAGCCTTATATCTGTCCAAACTACCATCAGACTTGACCTTGATAGAGTAGACCCATTTACATCCAAGTGGAGTCACTCCGATAGGACAATCCACCACTTCCCAAGTCTTATTAGTTTCAAGAGCCCGTAATTCCTCTTGCATAGCATGCTGCCAGCATTGCTCTTTTACTGCCTGTGAGTATCCAGCAGGAATAGAAATAGCAGATATAGTGGCAGAGAGGGCAGAAGTAGAGTTACCTGTCGAAAACCCATAACGTTCAGGAGGAATAGTAACTCTCGAGGACCGACGTAAGGGAGCAGATGGCGGGGCAGAAGCGGAAGAGGGCAACACCAAAGTTCTCCGCTGATACACTATGCCTGGCTTAAATCGTGCAACCTGGATGCTAGAAGCCCTAGAAGTTTCATCAAAAGAAGGTAGAAAAGTAATGGCAGACTTAGGAGAAGAAGACAAAGGGAAGAACCATTGATTTTCAAAAAAAATCACATTCCGTGAAACACGAACCCGATTTGAGTTTATATCATAGCATAAATAACCTTTCTGTGTTGCACTATACCCTAAGAAGGCACAACGGATGGATTGGGCAGAAAGTTTATTTTTATCTGGAGGTGGAAGATGCATAAAACAGACACAACCAAACGTATGAAGATTTGTATACGTAGGATTGTGATGATATAACCTGAAATATGGGGATTCAAAATCCAATACCTGGGATGGAAGTCTATTTATCAGAAAGGTTGCTGTAGTGAGTGCTTCTACCCAAAATTTAGGAGGAACAGATGATTCAATAAGTAAGGTCCTCACAACATCTAAAAGATGGCGATTCTTTCGCTCAGCTACTCCATTTTGTTGCGGAGTATATGGACAAGACCGTTGAGAGATGATCCCTTTAAATTGTAGAAAAGACTGAAATTCATGAGACATGTATTCCCCGCCCGAGTCAGAACGAAGAATTTTCACATTAGCTGAAAATTGAGTGTTCACAAGAGCTAAAAACAGTTTGAACATTGAAAAAACTTCTGATTTTTGTCGCAAGAAATACACCCATGTAAATCTGCTATAATCGTCAATAAAGGTCACAAAATATTTGTATTGGGCATGAGAAATGGTAGGACTAATGCCCCATACATCACTATGAATAATTTCAAAGCTGTGTGTTGCTCTACGTCCTTCAGAAGGAAAGGGTAAAGTTTTACTTTTGCCAAGTTTACAAGTTGCACAATCAGAAAACACAGTTGAAGAATACTTTTTATTATTCAATAGACCAGATTTTAACAAATAAGATAGAATCCTAGAATTAGGATGACCCAAACGTTTATGCCAGACTTCATTGGACACTTTAGACTCATTACAAAACAAAGATAGGATAGAGGTAGAAGATAAGCTTCCTGGAATAGGTAGTTTCAAAGAAAACAGACGTCCATGCTTAGGCCCCTTCGCTATCACCTGCCCCGACATCTGATCCTGCACAACACAACCAGTACGAGTAAAGTGGACATCACAATTTTGTTCCACAAGTTGTCCAACTGATACTAAATTTACAGCAAGATTAGGTGATACAAAAACATCACTAAAGGAAGAAGATACATCACCAACTGCCACAATTGGTAGATCACTACCATTGGCTGTTTGAATATGCGAGGAGCCACAATAATCTCTGATATTACTTAACCCATCAAGAGAATTAGTCATATGATTGGATGCACCCGAGTCTAAAAGCCAAGGAGTAGATAAAGAACGAGTACCTTGAAGACCAAGTGCAGAAAATGCACTCACAATCATTTCTTGCACCGACTCTCGAGTTAGAGTAGGTACTAGGGCAGGAGTTGCAGCAGTAGAAGCAGAAATAATAGGCTGAGAAGCACCAGAAAGAACATCAACATGATAGGCCTTGTTGGAGCGTGAAGGACGTGTAGGACATTCCTTAATAATGTGCCCAGACTGCTTGCAATAGTTACAAAATTTTTGTTGGCAGTGAGGGGCAATATGACCATATTTCTTAAAGCTATAGCATTGTGTAGTACTCATGTCACGACCCCTCCCCTTAATATGGGCAGCATAGGCAACTGAGACACTATTAGAAGCAAGACGAGCCTGCTCCATACAATTTTGAGTATTGATACGCTGTTCCTCACGCAAGAGTTCTCCAAAACAGATTTCCAAAGTTGGAACAGGATTTCTGTTTATTAGAGAGGCACGAGCAGATTCAAATTCAGGCCTCAACTTCATTAAAAATTGATCTCTTTGGCTGGTTTTGTGTACGTCTTGCACAGCCATCAATCCTTCTCCGGAGACCTTGGCTGTAACAAGGTCTGAATAATCATTCCACAAAGTCAGAAAACCAGAATAATAGTCTTGAACCGATAGATCTCCTTGAGTGTAGTTAGCGATGGTTAACTCGAGCTGAAATCGCCTAGCATTGTTGTCCTGGTTATAGACTTGCTTGAGAAAGTCCCACATAGCCTTTGCAGTCCTATGAGGACGCAAAGAAAGAATCAGATGTGGTTCCATAGAACCAATAATCCAAGACATTATTTGATTATCTTTGGCAGCCCAAGAAGAACCCTCTTTGCTGCTGCCATCTATATGCTCCCACAGCTCCTTGCCTTTGATAAACGTCTCCAATTGAAACTCCCAAGCAGCGTAATTTTTTCCAGTGAATTTGACACAAAAATTATCTATTTTCTCCATGATTACTACGGCTATGATTGAAAAGACTATGGCTGAGATTTTTTTTTTTTTTTTTTTAGTGACTATGGCTTTGATACCATAACAGAATGATTCAACTTGTCTTCTCAAGTGAGAAGTCTTTTCATTATATAGACACTAAAGTCAATGTCAAATATACAAGGAAACATGAGCTATAAATGATAATTACATAGAGTGATTCTAGGAAGCTAAATATGGTTATCTAATATACATGGAGTAATTTAAGGGAGCAGCATATGGTAAGCTAAATCTCCTATCTATTTATGAGAATATACATATAGCACTAATTAAGGAATCAACAATAGATATTCTATTGACATTTGATTGATGAGTATGTGGATGCTCAAACCTTGGTTAATTATCTAAGATACATGCAGAAGATGGATCCATCATTTTTCTATGCAGTTCAACTTGATGCTAATGATCGCATCAAAAATTGTTTCTGGAGGGATGGCAAGTCCAAGATAGATTACGACCACTTTGGTGATGTTCTCATTTTCGACACAACATTTAAGATGGACAACCATGGAATGATTTGTGCACCTTTTATGGGGCTAAATCATCACCGGCAGTATGTCTTATTTGGTTGTGCTTTCTTGCTCGACGAAAGCATTGATTCACTCATATGGTTGGATGAAACATTTAAGGATGCAATGGGTGGACGTCAACCGAAAACAATTTTCACCGATTTGAATCAAGCAACGGCTGTTGCAGTAGAAAAGGTTTTTCCAGAGGCAAAGCATCAATTTGGTTTGTGGCATATCCTCCGAAATTCAACAAAGTACTTATCCAAATCCTATGCACAAAATGGTTTTGAGAGCCTCTTCAATGAATGGATCTCTGGCTGTCAAACAGAGGAAGAATTTAACTTAAGGTGGATTTCGCTGTTGCAAAAATTCAACCTTCACAACAACTCTTGGCTCAATACTCTATACAAATCCCGGGAAAAATGGGCTCCATTATTCAGTAAGAATACTTTCCGTGCTGGCATCCCAGACAGTGTCAACATCAATGGTATTTTTCAAAAGATTAGTGAGAATAGCAATCTACTAACGTATGTGCAACAGTATCTAAATGCAGCGGATCGACAACGCAGGAAAGAATCTTATGAAGATTTTTACTGTAAGGAAAAAGCTCCGAAGATATTCTTGAATGATAGTTTGGTCGAGAAACAAGCAGCCAGAATATATACTTCTGCAGTTTTTAAACTTTTCCAAAGAGAGCTACTAAAGTGTTTTCTACTGACAGTAGAAGAAATCAGTTGTGATGGGTGGACTGCTACATTCAAGGTGGCAGTGGAAGGGCAAAAAGGGAGTATTGTGGAATTCGATCGTGTGGATTCTAATGTTACGTGTAGTTGTAGGAAATATGAATCAGATGGCGTTTTATGCATGCATGCATTGAAGGTCCTGGATGCAAAAAATATCTTTCATATACCAGTTCAGTACAGACTAAAAAGGTGGACAAAGTCTGCCAAAGATTATGCGCCAACAGGTCATGAACACAGACAAGATATTAATGGCAATCAACCTCCAAGTGAAGTAACAAAAAGCAACGACTGTGGTAAGTTAGATTTATTCTACAAATTTAAATTCCTTATCAGAAATTTGTTTTTGTCAACTGTTTCAGATATTTTTCATTGGAAATGGGCTATTAGGAGTTGAACCTGATGGAGATAATCCTATATTGATGTATGTACCAGGTTTAGCAACTGGAATGAGCAAGGGGGTAGAAATTAGCATTTTCAACAATGCATAAGTCGAAGTATGTACTGGAACTGCATGTTCAAGAGAAAATAAAGATGAAGAGAGCCAACCCATTTGGAAGAAGCTCAATATCTCCAAGGAGAAATGTACTATTCTTGAAGGTATCTTTAAACAACACAGCTGTGTCAACTTAAATCCAGTGAGTACAAGCTAAAGAAGTAGTAACATTAAACTTAGTAAACTTAAAAATAGGAATGGAAAAACAATGATTTTTTTATTTTATACCCTTCATAATTTTTTGTGTCTCCAATTACTCTCTATATGCCATAATGTGAGGTATATCTGTCAGGGGCAACAGCTAGCATTAGCAAGGCAATTAGACCTTCATCCTAGCCAGGTTGATGTTTGGTTTCAAATCAAGAAATCAGGGTAAGTATGATTAATTTTATGTCAACTTATTACATTTGTACTTTTTTTTTATATTCCTATACTTTCATAATTATAATATAATTAGAAGTCTGTAATTTTTTTTAATTCAATAATTAAAGGAATTTAACATTATAATTAGCCAATATTTAATTTATATATATATTTGAAGGAAACTTAAGTATGTTTTATAAAAAAATCAGTACTTAAAAATATTCAGTTTTAAAGTCATAGCATTGCACTATAATCCTTTGTTAAGCAAGTATTTGATGTGAAAACTACACTATTACTTTTAGGAGTCTAGAGAAGGAAATTCAAAAAAGGATGGATTGCAGAGATGATATTTGCATTGATGTTGATGCACCAATTGATGAAGCTGACATGATAGAGGCTTTTAAATATTTTGATAGAAATGGTGATGGGAAGATAACAGGACAAAACCTTTTGGAATCTTTTAAAACTTTAGGGGAGGAGAATCGCACACTGGAAGAATGCCAAAGCATGATAGCAGCACTTGACAAGAATGGGAATGGCTTCATGAGTTTTGAAGATTTTTCCCATATGTTGTTAATGGAAGATAATTGATACTAAATTTATTGAAAAAGACTTGTAAACAAATAGAATTGCCAGGGCATATTTATGTCATTAGAGCATCAAAGAATCTTTTATTTTTTAAAACAAGAAAGAAAGCTGGAGTTTTTTTTGTCATATCATATGAGTTTTTTTGTGCTGTTAGAGATGTAAACTATTCTTCGTCGCTTTGCACACTTTTGCAGGCCGTTTATTTCAATGGAGGAGTTATTGAAATCTGATTACCAATGTACAATAGCATCAGTAGTACGAAATTCACTCCCATTTTGATGAAATTTCCATTATTAATTTTGTTTTCCGTCTTGTGTCTTTTATGTACTTCCTCTTATCACCTTTAACTTCTTATAAAGTTAAAAAATATAATTATTTTTATGTCAATTTATTGTATTTGAACTCATTTTTATTTTATATTTATATACATTCATTACAAGGCTGTAAAAATATATAAATAATCCTATCCAATTCAACTTTATTTATAGTTAAGCATGTATACCCTCTTTCTTCATATATTATGTAACCAGATGAGATAGATGTGTAACCCTTTTGATTAAGATCCAGTATTTGCTTTGAGAATGGTGACAACAGTTTGTGTTTATATATCCTTAATTTGCATTGGTAAAACCAAAATGGCACTCACATTTTATTTGTTTAGAAACATTCGACGATCTTCATGTTGTAATGTTACTTATCAAGATGATCATCAGCAATTGCAGCCTTCTTCAAAGCTTGATTATGAATGGGGCTTTGCTTATGATAAGTCTCCTGGTATGAGTAGCATAAGTAAGAAGCATAAAGTATGGCTTATTTAATTTGATTGTGCATTTTTTTCTTGATGAAAGCACTGAATCATATATTTGGGTTTTCAGGGCTTCTGTTGAAGCAATGGCTCAACGTCAACCGACAACAAATTTCACTTGTGAGAGTCGCAATGCTTAATGCAATCAAATTGGTTTCACGATCAGTTTGGTCTGTGGTATATTAGCAGAAATGTAGAAAGGCACTTAACGACGTATAATAGACAACCTTGTTTTGCCAGCCAAGTTCAGGAAATGGGCCCTTGATTGTCAAACAGAAGAAAATTTGCATGATGGACGGTTTCACTACTGGAAATGGCTCATGTTTCTGTTTTTTGCAAGAAAATCTTTTATGCTGGCATTCTAGACGGTGCTAATTTTTCAGAATTGGATTAGTGAAGTTATCACTTATCAGTATGTTGATGTTTGTTCAACAGTATGTAAGAGCAGCGAATCACCAATATACAAAGGAGTCGTATGAAGATTTTTGTTGCACGGGAAAAGTGCCTGAAAAGATTTTGAATAATTAATTGTTTGGCTGGGAATTAGCAGCCAATATATATATTCGGACCATGTCCAGAAAGAGTTAATTTTATTCCATGATCATATTTGTTTGCAACTTGATTGATGGATGTAATCATGAATATAAGTTATAGTTGATTGAATCAGGTTCTCAGGAGCTGATACTGACAGTAGGAAAGGAAGTTGAAGAGCAAATGATGATAAAAGGATCTTCAGAGAACAAAGTTCTTCAAGGGATCTTCAGAGAACACAATTCACTCAATTTCAACCCTGTAAGTGAGAGCTGAAAAAGCTAAAACGAAGTTATACTGGTTAGTTTTCTTTTCATTTTATATCAAAAAGCATCATTCATACTTCTTTCAGTACCTGTATTGCTTGCTTAATACTCACTCAAGTGCATTCATTAGAAATGTAGACGCAGCAGCTAGCTTTAGTTAATCAATGTATTAACAACATTATTATTATTTATTAAAGTAGTAAGGATATTGAGACTCGACCTCAAAATCTACTGCGAACGCTATAGCGCTCACCCCATTTCTAATGGGTTATTGACATATTTTTATTACATAGTCTTTATATAGTAAAATTGCTTCTAAGCAAAAGGCCTTTGATTATAGCAATCTAAGTTGTTGCCATAGCTGACTCCCAAAATGTCACAATATCTCCTGTAAAACCCAATTCTGCTAGCAACATAGTTATTAGAACCCCGTCCACACTCGAGCCCGCCGTTGATTATGTTGGTGATCACTCCATAGCCTGGCACCCTATTAGCTGCTCTATCGGCACCAGACGGAGTCCATTGGCCGATGATAACGTTGTGGCTTGATGGCTTGTTTGCCTGTGGGGTCATCCAAAACCACATTGCTGTCTTGAATGATATTACTGCATTAGTTGCCACTAGATCTGGATTGTTTATCAAATCTGCTCTAATTGCCTTGCCTGCTTGACCGTAGTTGTAGTTGCTGGCAAAGTCAACAAGCCAATAGTCAAATTCAGTATGTTATTTATTCCTGTTTCTATTTTAATAAAGAGTTTTACGATTGATATTCTCATTTTTTTAAGAATTTATAGATATTTTGAAATAACTCTATTGTAGTGAAATTGCAAAATTGCAAAGATAATCCCAACCTAGGGGTAATAACGAATCAAACTCTATTGATTTTTTCGTAACAAATAACGTTTTAAAAATAACACCCAGACAGCCCTTATGCCAAATAAAATCAGAAAAAGTTATATTTGCTCATTTAATAACTTTAACAGTTTAGTCCATAATTTAATAAAATTAATAAAATTTAAATTATTATCAAAATTTTATATTCTAAAGAGAAAAAAGGCAGTCTAATTAAATTACATTATTTATTAATATGTTTAGTAAAATAAAATAAAATTAATCATAAAGTTATTTGAATATGTTAAATTATTATACTTGTTAATTAATAAAAATAAAAATATAATTAGAATTAAAAAAAATATTTTTTCTTTTTAGATGATAAAATTTTGAAAATAATTGATTTTTAAATTTTATTAAAATTAAAATTATGAATTAAGCTGTTAAATATTTCATTTTTAATCAATTTGGTCCTTTATTATATTTTTAGAAAGCAAATAACTTTTCCTAATTTTATCTGACATAATAGCTGATCAAGTGTCATTTTTGAAGCATTTTCAAACGTTCGGGTTCATCTTGCTACGAAAAATTCAATAAGGATTGATTCGTTATAACTTAAGAAAAATGTAATGAATACATAATGTTAGGGTGAATGCATAATGTTAGAAGGAATTTACTGAGTGAGCTGAATTGGTCCTCGGCCATAGTATTGCCTACCAGCAGGACATGGCCATTGATTTGACGAACAATAAGTTTGCCGATTATTTTCCCTAACGAAGCAATATCCCCATGCATATGCTCCATCTGGTGCTTCTGCCCACCCTCCTATTCAATTTCTCAACATAAATTAAGTTAAGTATCATAAGTTATTTTGTTTAAATTATAAATTACTTTTCCAAACAGACACAAAACAACAAACCTGAGGTCTCATGTGAAGTTTGAGCCAAGAAAGCAGCAAGTTCCCTCTTACGGGTATTCAGATCACCCGAAGTACCGAATCCACCAAATGAATTGGCAGCAGAAATAAAAGCATTGTAACTATAGAACCCAATAGCATGGCACCTCCCATCGTTGCGATACTTCAACAGTTGATCGAAAATAGGTGCAGTAATGATGCTACCAACTCCACTGCCACCACCACTGCCAGGATTAGGGTTAAACGGTGCCGCGCTACCGGGGCACTGGCTCTGGCATTTGCCAGAACCGCAGTAGTCAGATGTTGAGCCACACCACCCATACTGGCTACAACATAGTCCATTTGGACATGCTGCATTCCCAGCTTGTCTTCCACACTGTTCTGCTGATGATGTGTCTAGCAAGAATAAAGCTAGTAAAGCCAAGAGGATGAAAGGAGTGTTAAGATTCATGATTATTTTTTTGTGTTTTGTGAGAATAATTGAAAACAAATGCACGTATAAATAGCTGTAAATGAGTGGTATTTTTTGAATAGTTCAATTTAAAAAAGCAGGCTGTATCGTACATTATGGGTTCATAGTGGCTGAGCCACTTACTGGAGGGACTGTGCGTCCGTCCTGGTCGGAATTAATCTGAAATATTAATTTTTTGGACACAAAATTACTATTTTAAATTTCGCTCTGATTAGCATAAAAAAATTATTGATTAAATTTTTTTCCAACCATAAAACTATAGCTCAAATAATATATAAAAACTAGATAGCAAACTGTTTAGGCCATGGATTCAATCCTTTACACAAACATTCCTCGTTTTCAATTATGCAAAGAAAAAAAATTCCATTACAGTTCGCTACTCCTGAGAATTTTTCTGTCAACGCCAATGAATTCATTAGTGCTTGACTATTGACTAAGTATAAAGAGAGTTCCTGTTAATTCTTGTGGAAAATTGCATTCCTTGTTCGATCTACCTCCACTACTACAAGTCCTCTCACAAGCTAAAATTATTTAAAATTGAACGAATTGATTTTATAGAAGTTTTATATAATTCAAACCAAACCGAACTAGTTTGTTTAATAAGTTTTTTTCAGTTTGATTTTTCTATTATAAATAAATTGTTTTTTATTTTTATTTTTTAAAAACAAACTTAACTGAAAAATTTAAACTTTTTTTATAATTTTAAATCAAATGGTCAAACCGAATTTATCAATTTATTATTGTATTTGATTCAAATTTTGTGCGTAAGTCTACAAAACTAAAATAGCTGTCGACAAAAATACATATTTGTAGTATTTATTAGGGTTGGCATAGACCGGTTAACCGGTCCATGACATAATAGTATAGTTTTTAAAATTAAAAATCTAGACCTAAAATTTTAAAAGGCTAACCATTAAATCGGTTAACCGTTTAAAACGATTAGTAACTGTATAACCATTACAAAAATTAGTACAAAAAAGATAAAGTTTATAATTTTTTGTATAGTCTAATAAAAAAAACTCTAATTTCTATTCTATTTAATTATTTAACAAACAAAGAAGAGTTATAGAAATTCAAACAATATATAAAGAAAAAATATACAAATTTAAATTATGAGATTATTTGTCAAATACCTGTTTTGGGTAAAGTATTTACACCATTTTTGCCCATTCTTTCCTCTTATCCTACATTACCTAATAAGGTAACTTATTTACCAAAAATACCCACTATATAAAGAAGTCTTATCTCATTTTAAATTAAACTTTTACATAGCCACTTTTTTCTTTCTCTCTTATTTCTTCTTCTCTCTTCTTTTCTTCTTCTTTTTCATTTGATTTTCAGTTTATCTCTTCCGATTACTTTTCTGTTTGTCTTTTCCGTTCGTTTTCCGGTCGCGCTTCCGTTCGTCTACTTCCGATGGATTTCTCGTCGTTTCCGGTCGTTTTTCCGTTCGTCTTTTCCGTTCGCGCTAGTCCGTTCGTCTTTTCCGTTCGCGCTATGGATTTCTCGACTCGTTTTTAGATTTGTGTAATTTTTAAGGTTTTTTTTAATGATTTAAATATTTTGTAAATAAATTATTATAGATTTATAATTTTTTGTTTATAAAATTGTTCTATTGTTCATATAATTATTTATTTTGTCTTCTCTTATTCATAGATTTGTTTATTGCTACTGATTTTGTAAAGAAAATATTGATTTATGGTGCATTTGTAATAATTTTATAATACCTTTAAGTTTTAGTGTATTTTTGGTGTATTAATGGTGTATTTCTGCCGTTTTTTAGTATATTTATGTTGCATTTACAGTGTTTATGGTGTATTTGCAGTGTTTATGGTGTATTTGCAGTGTTTATAGTGTATTTGCAGTGTTTCATGTTTAAACCACAAAAAACACTACAAAAATGCTATAAATACACTATTTATACACTACTTATACACCAGTTATACACTACTTATACACTATATATACACTAATTTTACACTATATAAACACCATAAAAACACTATATATAAACTACTGTTACACTATAAAAAATAAAATAAAAAATTTCAGGAAAAAATCTATAAGAAATAAAAATTAACACTATATATACACTAATCTTACACTATATAAAAAAACTGCCGGTCGGTTCGGTCGGTTCGGTCGGTTTGGTTGACCGAACCGAAAAAACCGAAAACCGAAATTGAAAAACCGAAAAAGGTATTTTGGTAAATAAAAAACCAAAACAGGTAAATAAAGTTAGGGCAAAAAGTCAAAAAATAAAACTCAAACTTGCAATGTAAAGTTGTAATTATTTTGGCGAAACATGTATTTAGGGAAATTAGCACTTAAATTATTTGTCTGAATACGTAAATCAATTAGGTAGATATTTTATTAAAAAAATAAAATTCCCTCAAAATAATTTTTTATATATATATTCTCTTAAAATATAAATATATTTTTAAATGAAATATTTTTTACATATATTTTTATGTTTAAGATTTCTATGTTGTAAACTAGAAAATTGATTTTATTTTAATCATTAAAATTTAAATAGAATATGAAAATTTATATTATGTATAGAGTTTTAATTTATAAAAATACATATTATTTATAAATTGATTAACCGGTTAACCACGGGTTTTAAAACTTAAGTTCCAAACCTAAACCATTAATTATATAAATTCAAAATTAAAACCTAAACCTAAACTTTTGGACCAATTAACCACATTTTTTAGTTCGATTTTGCAATTTTGATTCGGTTTGATCGGTTTTTTTCGCATCCCGAGTATTTATTAGCAAAAGGTATTTAAGCCTTGATTCCTTTATTTTATTTACATCAAAAGTTGTCATTTTAATTTTACTCCAAACCATTTGGACTCTTTTTATATTTTAGCCATACAAGAGTCTTTTTATATTTCAGTCATGTTGGTGCCTACTTATATTTTAGCCATTAAAGACACAGCACCCTAGGGGTCATTTTTTTAATGAAATTATGTTAAACTGTATGAAGCAATGTCAAACTATATAAAACCTCGTAAAACTATTTGGCATTAGCCATTAGCTTATGTGGATTTATAAAAATCCTTTCAAAATAAAATAAGATCATGTAAAGCCATATAATAAAGCTTTGTGCAATTGTATAAATTATGAATATGTCTAAAACTAAATTGGAATTAATTTCTATAAATTTATATGATATCTGTAAATTGCAATCGTATGAAATCGTATGAAATCTTATGAAATTAATTGGAATTAACTTTTACGAGTCTTGAAACAGTTTCACATCAAATGAAATTGTGAAACTATATTAAAATTGAAATTAAATTTTATATGACAATATCAAATCACGTGAAACCATTTGAATTGTCGTAACTAACTATCCATATGCTTTACACTCTTTCTGAAAAAATTCAACCCATCTACGAGTATTGTATAGCTTTAGTACTTTACATATAAAAAATTAATATATACATTCAATTTATGTGTGGCTTTGACTTGTTATTCTTACTGATTCTCAGTTGGACTCGCTTTTATGGGCTTTTAAACTATTCCTAGCTCGGTGCATGTGTTCGCTTACTGGGCTTACTTTGTTAGGCTTGCGTTGACCAGAATTGATTTGTTGGATCTTGAAGTTGCACTTGAATACTGTGCTACTATTTTTTTTTTTTTGTCAAAGGTAATTATATTAAATAAGCCACTGAATACAACTTAAACCTCTATGCTCAGACCTATGTCAATAATTGTTGCACTAAAAGTTTACAGGATTGAGCAAGATTATGAGCTTTACTATTATACTTTCTAGAAACATAAGCTACTTGAACATCTGAAAATAAAGTTTGAAGATGCAATATATCCAAATAAACACCCCAAATAGCAGCAGGACAGACTTGAGTTTGATTCAGAATTTGCGGTATTTGAATGGCATCTCCTTCAAAAATAACAGTTTGCCAGCCTTTAGTTGATGCAAAACACATTGCAGATCTAAGAGCAATCCACTCCAAGGCCCCTGGATCCCAGATATGCCTCACAAATGCAGTACATCTAGCTATTGTTCTACCAAGATAATCTGAGACTATAACACCAACTGTTCCAAATTTCTTAACTTTATCTGAGGCAGCATCATAGTTAACTTTAAAGGTACCTTCAGGAGGAGGAATCCAGCATTGATGAGATGATGGATTTAAAACATTTGGAACAGTTGCAAGCTTTTCTGTACTACAGCAATCTTTATATTCTAAACAAGCTTGAACTGCCGAATTGCAAACAAATTGAGGAAGTAAAACTTCATTATGAAATATAGCTAGATTTCTCCCTTTCCAAATATGCCATAACAAAAAGCCAAATAGTTGATTACTTTCCTGTGAAGCATCCATATGAACTAGTTGATCTGTATATAATAACCAAAGCTGAGAGAAGTGTAAATTGGAAGTTTGTTGAATTCTCAATGCTAAGGGACTGATAAACCAAACTTGAGATATTGCAGGGCATGTAAATAACATATGTGCAATGGTTTCTTCTGAGCCACAGTGAGGACATAAGAAATCCATTTGTAATCTATATTTTAAAGCTTCACCAGATGGCAGACCTTGTAAAAGTGCTCTCCAAATAAAAAGTTTAATCTTATTTGGTAGCTGTAAGTTCCACAGGAATTTCCATTGTTTTGCATTAAGGGTAGAAGAGTTAGTTTGACTATGATCCAATTGTTTCATCAAAGAAATATAATAACCTGATTTAACAGAATACTCGCCTGTGAGATTATGATGCCAAATCATTCTATCTGGTTGAGCTAGAAGGGGTAAAGGAATAGATAGAATTAATAATGCATCAGATTGATGAAACAATTGATAAATCAAGTCTGCATTCCAAGAAAGATGGTCTGATTTCATTAAGTCTACAACTTTTAAATTGGAATGATGTGGAATTTGTGTATTGGAGTTGACTGGAAGAAAAGGATAAGAAGATGGTAACCAAGGTTCTGAAAAACAGTTTATCAAATTACCTGATGTGATTTGCCATCTCAAACCCAATTTCAGCAGTTTCAAACCATGTAACATGCTTCTCCACCCCCAAGAAGCCTTTTTTCCAATTGTTGCCTGTAGTAAGTCCGTGGAAGGAAAATATTTGGATTTGAGCACCTGAAATAGCAGGGAATCTTGTGTTTTAAGCAATCTCCAAACTTGTTTGGCTAATAAAGCCTGGTTAAAACAGATTAAATCTTTGAAACCAAGACCTCCAGACCATTTGCTTTGACATAATCTATTCCAAGCTATCCAGTGAATTTTCCTTTCATCTTTCTGTTGACCCCACCAAAAAGCAGCTACCATAGAATTGATTTTTTTACAAAGAGATATAGGAAGCTTAAAACACATCATTGTGTATATAGGGATAGCTGAAATGATTGCTTTGAGTAGTACTTCTTTACCTCCCATTGACAAAAGTTGTTCTTTCCAACCATTTAACTTCTGATGAATTCTATGAATCAAATAGCTGAAAGTCTGTGTTTTTGAGTTGCCAATACAAGTAGGTAAGCCCAAATATTGCTGAGGTGGATCAATACTCTGAATATGAAATGTTTGAGCTACTTGCTGCTTAAGAAACCTTGGAGTATTAGCACTGAAAAACAAGCCAGATTTGTTAAAATTAACAATCTGACCACTGATTCTGGAATAAGTAGATAATGTATTTTGAACTCCCTGAACAGAGTAAGAATCAACTTTAGTAAATATCATACTATCATCAGCAAACAATAGATGTGTAATTTCTGGTCCTGAATTACTGATTTGAATTCCAGAAAAAACATTGGACTGAACAGCCTGATCAATAAGGAAAGATAATCCTTGAGCACAGAGTACATACAATAAAGGGGATAGTGGATCCCCTTGCCTTAAGCCTCTAGTAGGAGTAAAAAACCCAGTTAAGTTGCCATTAATCAAAATGGAATATGAAACAGAAGTAACCATCTCCATAATCCAGTTTATAAAGACTGCATGAAAACCCCATTTAACTAGCATATGATATAAAAATGACCATTCAATCCTGTCATATGCTTTGCTAATATCCAGTTTCAAAGCTAAAAACTGAGTAGAATGTCCTCTTTGAGATTTAAAATGGTGTAAAATTTCATGAACCAGCAAGATATTCTCTGATATTGCTCTATTCTTGATGAATGCATTCTGAGCTGGATGAACTATATGGGGAAGAATCAGCTGCAATCTAGCTGTTAATACTTTGGAAATGATTTTGGACAATACAGTACAAAGACTAATAGGTCTGTAGTCAGTCACCTGTTGAGGCCAATGGATTTTAGGTATAAGTACTAATAAAGTATGATTGATACTTCTTAGCATTCTACCTTTGATGAAGAAATAACAAATAGTTATTCCAATCATATGTCTTGAATTATTCTTTTTATTAATTTTAATTTTATGATTTATGTCAAACATATTCAAGAAGCAATTGCTAAAGAGTTTAATTCATAAAAATAAAATAAATTGTACTCTTAACTTAATTTTGCGAAAATTTAGTAATACTTAACTATATATAAGAGCAGCGGATCGTCGATCTTCAAAAAGGAGTCGTATGAAGATTTTTGTTGCGAGGGAAAAGCGCTTGAAAGGCTTTCGAAAAATAGTTTGGTTGGGAAATAAGCAGCCAACATATACACGCGAACCATTTTTAGAAGTTTACATAAAGAGTTTCTTAAGTTTTATGAGTTAATTTTTTTTACAGGATCAATCGGAAGTTACTATAGCAATTCAAGTAAAAATTGGTTTATGTGGCAACGGAAATTTAAATGATTATCCGACATTATCCGTTGCCATTTAAGCATTTTTTGACATGAATTACTATAGTAATCTCGTGCTAATGGAAAAATAAAGCTTCAGATACCAAAATGAAAAGATGACAGCCCTTTTTGAAAAAAAATATAGTTTAGTAACTGCATAAAACTTTAACCCTTTGATCATATTTGTTTGCAACTGGTTGATGGATATAACATGAATATAAGTTATAGTAACTTGAAAAAAAAAAGTTATAGTTACTTGAATCAGGTTAAGCGATAGCTGATAACATGAAGCTGACAGTAGGAATATGCATGATGCAACAGTAGCTTCATTAAAGTAGTAAAGATATTGAGACTCGACCTCAAAATCTAGTACGAACGCCTTGCTCACCCCATCATACCGAGGCTAACGGGTTATTGAAATATTTTTATTACATAGTTTTTAAATGGTAAAAGCACATTTAACTATTTAAGCAAAAGGCCTTTGATTATAGCAATCTAAGTTGTTACCATAGCTGACTCCCAAAATGTCACAATATCTCCTGTAAAACCCGATTCTGCTGGCAACCTTGTCATTAGCACCCTGTCCACACTCGAGCCCGCCGTTGATTATGTTGGTGATCACTCCATAGCCTGGCAGCCTATTAGCTGCTGTATCCGCACTGGACGGAGTCCATTGTCCGATGATAACGTTGTGGCTCGACGGCTTGTTCGCCTGGGGGGTCATCCAAAACCACATTGCTGTCTTGAATGATATTACTGCATCAGTTGCCACTAGATCTGGATTGTTTATCAAGTCTGCTTTAATTGCATTGCCTGCTTGACCGTAGTTGTAGTTGCTGGCAAATTCAATAAGCAATAGACAATGTGATCAGTAGTATTTCTTAGTGTGGTCCATTATTTTAATGTAAATAAAAAAAAATCTATAATGGATCCTTCACACTAGGGGTGTGAGTCGAGTCGACTCTAAAATCTGAAGCTCGAAACTCGACTCGAACTCGATCGAATTTCATTTTAGGAGTTCAAGCTTGAAATCGATAAAATAATTGAGACTCGAGTTCGACTCGACTCGACTCGATTATCTATATAAGTATTTAAAAATTATATTTTAATATTAAAAAAAGGTATTATAAATATAAATAAATAAAAAGGGTAAAAAGGTAAATTAATAAAAGCTCGATTAGGCTCGCGAGCTCCAATCGAGTTAATTATTTGGAGCTCGTACTCGACTCAATTATGAATAGTTCGAACTCGAACTCAACTCCATATGAGTCGAATCGATTTCTAGTATTTTCGAGTCAATTTTGAATAGCTCGCGAGTTAGCTCGAGTCGGTTACCGGTACTTCACACTACTGTATTTATATATCTTGGTGGAAACTTATTGCTTTTATATTTAGTGTGGAAAAATGTCAGTATGATATTTATTAATTAGTGCGGTCCATCTTTGTAGTGTTAGAATTTCTTTTTGATGAATAGTGTTAGAAATTCTATCTCCTTTAGAAGAAAATGTGGCATGATTGATATTTTTATTTAGTTAGAGCCTTGACACGGTGACACTATTATATTCATCCATTTGCATAGAATTTTGTTACTTAACTCGATTGGATGTAAAAGAATGAATTATTTACATTATAGTATATTCATCTATGAATTTAAATATTTTATTATTGGTATGGAATATAAAAAAAACGTTAATGTATGTATCGAGATAATTCTAAAATAAAAATATAAAAAAATCCATTTCAATAAAATGGGTAAATTTTAGACTTTTCTATTTTGCTAGCGTAATTTTAAACAATTTTGAAAGATGGTGGATTTTGAAAAATTATAAAGTCTTATAACTTTTCATGCAAGCAAACCATTGATTTTATTACATTCATTAATCTTTATTTTGATCATCTAAAAATTCTTAATCAAAATTATAGCTAAATTTTTGATATATTAATAGTCAAAGTTGGCATGCCACTAATGAATGTGATCCATTTTTTAATGTTGATAAAAATATTTTATCTCAAAAAGTATATTGATTGATATTGTGTTGACAAGTTTCATTTTTGTTTGTTTAAACAATCAATGAATATAAAAAACATGACCCACGTAACTGTACGTGAGAAATATGTTTACATTAACGTGCTATATATATTCATTATATTGGATAATTTCTTCAAAAACTGATAACAAACAATAATCCTCAGAAGTTCATTAAACTTAATTTAAGCTACCACGACTTGAGAAGAAATTAAATGGAATGAATGCATAATATTTAATTAGAAGGAACTTACTGAGTGAGTTGAATTGGTCCTCGGCCGTAGTATTGCCTACCAGCAGGACATGGCCATTGATTTGAGGAACAATAGGTTTGCCGATCATTTTCCCTAATAAAGCAATATCCCCATGCATAGGGTCCATCTGGTGCACTTGCCCACCCTCCTATTCAATTGTCCAACATTCATAAAAACCCAATAAATAAAAAGACAGAATTTTATCGATAAAAATAGGATAATTAAGTATCTCGAGTTATTACGGATTTAATTGATAAAAATAGACTATAATCAAGTATCTTAAGTTATTTTGTAATATATTAGCCAATTTTAAGATAATTTTTTGATGAAAAATGTATAAAATATATAAATTTTGATTGGGTAGATATTATTTGTAAGTTTTCTCCGACAATTTATTAAATATTAATTAGGTTTTAGATTGTTTTTATTTACCGTTTATGATTGACGTACAAATTATAAAATTATCGAGCCAAACCGACAGAAAAGAACAAACCTGTGGTCTCATGAGAAGTTTGAGCCAAGAAAGCAGCAAGCTCCCTCTTACGGGTATTAAGATCACCCGAAGTACCGAATCCACCAAACGAGTTCGCAGCAGAAATAAAAGCATTGTAAGTATAAAATCCATTACTAGGGCACCTCCCATCGTTGCGATACTTCAACATTTGATCGAAAATGGGTGCAGTAATAATGCTACCAACACCACTGCCACCACCAGGATTAGGGTTAGGGTTAGACGGTGTGCCGCTACCGGGGCACTGGCTCTGGCAGTTACCAGAACCACAGTAGTCAGATGTTGAGCCACACCACCCAAACTGGCTACAACATAGTCCATTTGGACATGCTGCATTTCCAGCTTGTTTTCCACATTGTTCTGCTGATGAAGTGTCGACCAAGATTAAAGCTAGTAAAGCCAAGAGGATGAGTGGAGTGTTAGTATTCATGATTTTTGTTTTTGTTATGTGAGAGTTAATGAAAGGAAATGCATGTATAAATAGATGTAAATTAGTTGTAATTTTTGAATAGTTCAATTCAAAAAAGGCGGCTAATTTTATTTTTGAATAGTTCATTAATGCTTCACTATTGACTTTGCATAAATAGAGTTCCTCTTAGTTCTTGTGGAAAATTTCATTCCATGAAATGTAATCCTACTCTACCTCTACCACAACAAGTCATCTCGCAAGGTTCAATTTTATTTTTGTTTAATTAGTTCATAAGGTTCAATTTTATTTTTCTATAATAAGTGAATCGACTCTTTATTTTCTATTTTTTAAAAGCACACTTAATTGAAAAATAATTTTTTTTCCCAATTTCAAATCAAATTAAACCAAATTTATCAGTTTTTTATGGCAAAGTCATTTTTAAAATCAAACCTTTTATTAATTGCGGTCAATTTTTATAATTTTTACAATCATGTTCTAATTAATTCGAACGGTTTATTGTAATTGTATCCAAAATTTTGAGTTTTACTTTTTAAATCCAAACATTTGCGTTCTGACAAAGAACGACCAAATTTTAAGAATATTATCTAACTTTTAAAAATAATATGTCTAGAATTCTAATTGTATTAGGACTTTATTAGTGAAGTATTTGAATGAGAGATAATTTTGTTATCATTGGCTAATTAGGAAGTGTAATCCAATTAGGATTAATATATACTTGATAGGAGTAGAAATACTATATATATTTAAGTGTGTTTTAAGTCGGTAATTGCATATTATTTATCGTTTTTGATTTGTATTGCTATCATACTATCATTTGCGATTATCTCGTATTATTCTATGATTTGTATTGGGACTTTAGCGACCGAGGTATGACAATTTCAGAGAGAACTTTATTGTTGTTTTTCTTTTTGAACTATGATTTCTATCTATAGTAAGAATGCTGAAGTTTATTAAAGGAAAAACAACGATAGAAATATCACATTCAACTGGAAAATTTGTTGGAATAGCAAAATGCATCCATGGAGATCCTTTAACATTTTCAGTTATTTCTCCATTTTTTCTCTTAGTGGTTTTACATTATATGATAAATATTCTTGGATCATAGACATAGGAGCATCTTATTACATGACTTTTAATGGAGGGGGTATAGACATAGCAGTTGATATCTTTAATCACAAGATACTGTTTTGTAATGGCTTAATACATATTTTGACCCCTGAACTTGTACCCTTTTACCCATCTAACCCCTAAATTTAACGTCTCACCTATCGAACCTCTGAAGTTGTTAAATAATCCGATTTAACCCCTGAACTTGATAAATATGTAACTATTGAACCCTTCGTGTCCACCTGTCACTTGAAACGTTCTACAAGAAATTGTGTACGGAGGGGTTAAATGTTTACGTATTTATCAAGTTCGAGGTCAAATCGGGTTATTTAACAAGTTCAGGGGTTCGATAGGTGAGACGTTAAATTCGGAAGTTAGATGGGTAAAAGGGTATAAATTTAAGAGTCAAACTATGTATTCAGCCGTTTTGTAATGATGTAAGTTTAGTTGTTGATGATTGTAATAAGCTTAGTTCAGGTAGGAGTAAGGGTTGCCATCATATCAGCAGGAATGCAGATTTATTGGCTGATTATTTAGCTAGAAAGGCTCTTCATGGCTTTGAAATGAGTCTGAAATGGAGAGAGTATTGCCCCCTCGGATGCTTATATCTATGTAATGGCCGATCAAATGGCTTTACTTTGATTTAATGAAAACTTACATTTCAAAAAAGAAAAAAAACTGATTTTCTAATTATTAGATTGTGGTTGATTTGAACATGTGTTCATGTGCATGTGGGTTATCATATTTTTATTTATATAAAATTAATTACTTCCATTAATATTTCTAATCGGTTTATATAATCCATTATAGTTACAACTTGCAAATGATAGAAGAATGTTGCCATTATGCACTTTCCATATTAACTATTTTAATTGAACTTTACATGAACAAAATGGAAACCCTCGTCATCTTCCTTTGATAAGTGGGTATGTAGAAACTTCATTATCAATTTAAATATCATGACTAAATAACCACTTAACTACTGACCTCATCATTCATAAAAAAAAAACTACTGACCTCATCTTTTTCAAAATGTTTTGATAACCTCATTATCAATTTACTTTTATTGTTCTCTAATTCTATTGATTAACTTAATTGAAGAGTTTAATTATCAAATATGAAATTTAATTGGATGAAATCACCATAACTCTCAAACAGTAATTCCATTTTATAATATTTTAATTAGATTGCTTTCCATAGATTTTACGTATAATTTGATTTTTTTGACATTGAATTATTATAGGTAAATAGAAGGGTTAAATGCAAATTCACACACCAACTTTAACCTAATTTACAATTATAATATAAACTTTTAAACTTGGCAATGTTGGTAATGAGCTTTGCACTTTTGGCAATACACCGATATTTTTCCGGGACATTTTTGTTGAGTTGAAAGTTGAGATTGCCACGTAGGCTGACAAGTTGGAAATTAAACAGTGTTTCGATTTGCCAAAAAATAAAAGTTGATGTCTGTTTTTGCTAAAATTTTAAAATTAGTGTTGTAATTGCAACTTACGCTAAAATTTGTGATTTCATTTATAAACGTGCCAAATTACGTGGCAAATACTAAAATCTATTGTGTCAGTATACGTGTTCTTTTCGGCTTCCAACTCGGTAAAATTGTCCCGGAAAATAAATGTTGTATCGATTTGTCAAAAGTGCAAAGTTCATTACCGACATTGCCAGATTTAAAAATTTATGTTGTAATTGCAAATTAGGTCAAAGTTGGTATATGAATTTATATTTAACCCTATATTGAGTTTATAAATCCAAAATATGACGGAATAATAAATAGATAAATATTAAATAAAGATATTTATTAGATTTGTTAAGTAATTTTATTATTTATGTAAAATATATTCAAGCAATAAATAACAAAACTTAATTAATAAAAATAAAATAAATGTTACCCTTAACTAAGTTTTACAAAAACTTAGTACTATTTTTTTAAAAGTTCTTTCTAATGTTATTAGTTTTTTAAATTATTATAAAAAAATTAAATTATTTTCTCTAGTGGATTGATTTGTTATCTAAATAATTAAAAAATATAATATTAATAAAATAACTAAATATATTTTAAAGCACATAAATAAAAGTATTAACCTTTATAATTGTTGTTAATAAGTTATAATTCAAATGATATCAACGCTGACAGTAAACTATTATGCCGTGGCATGAATTTATGTACTCCACAAACGCCACCTCCTTTCTAATTATATATATACAAATCTCCATAATTATTTTAGTGATTAATCTTTTACTTTTTAAAAATAGGAATGAACTATGATTACTTCAAAAGTCGTAAATACGAATGATGTAACAAAGCTTATTTAGTTTACGTGCCGAACATGATAACATATTTATTTATTTTTATTTTTATTAAAAAATTGACTATAACTGAATTTAAAATTGGAGATTTAATTATTGACGATTTGGAATATAAACAATATCTTTCCAGTAATGTAAGGCTCCTTTCCAATGCTGTCGTAACATCAAAAACGTTATATGTCCACGAATCAAAAGAAAACAATTGCCAAATGGTTAAATATATAGTTTGATTTCTGAATTTGTATCTTTTTATTCATCCAATCTCTAAACTTAACATCTCATCTATCGAACCTCTAAACTTGTTAAACAATTTTATTTGACCCCTAAATTTGATAAATAAATAAACATTAAACCCTTTTGAACACACAGTCTTTTAAAGTGTTTCAAGTGTCAGGTGGACACGTACAAAGATATTGAACGTTTACTTTTTTATTAATTTCAATAGTCAAATGAAATTATATAACAAGTTTAAAGGTTTAATAAATAATACGTTAAGTTTAGATAAAAGCGTACACATTCAAGGATCAATATATTAAGCCATTGTCAAATAAAGAAAAATTCCATTTTGATGATATGAAGGGGATGAAAATTATGTGCAGTAATAGTTCAACACCAATAAAATTTTAGATTTTTCAAATACTCATTGGTGGAAATCTTGTATGATTGCCTTAGTTGACAATTTTTTTATTTATCAAATTGTATTAAATCATAATACAGTTAGAATTTGTAAGAAATTTAAAAAAAATTGAAAACTAAAATTAATGATCTAACATTAAACATACAACATGATGTGTGATTGCAGATTCACTTATAAATATAAAACAATTATCTAACGATTTCACCAATAAAATACAATTTTCGATCAAACTTCTCCATCGCCACAAACTGATTTTTGAAATCAGAAACTATAGTCATAATAGCAGATACAATCATCGTCTAAAAAATCCTTCATGAAAAGGGAAAACAAACATTTCACATAGAAAGGACAAAACAAAATTATAAAAAATAAATAAATAATAAAATATATGAAAAAACAAAAAAAAATTATTATAGCGCATAAACAATTTCATATTTGTTGTTTAAAAGTTCTCAATCTATTTTTAATTTTTAATTACAAAATAAATAAATTGGATTTGCGCTTAATCGATAAATGTCAATCAATTAAAAAAATAAAAAATAAATCTGCATAATTTAGCCGCATGTCACATGTTAGGATTGGAATTCTATCAAGCATATTTTAAGTTGAGGGATATGTTCGGTAAATCTATTCCATTTATTATAAATGAATCATATAAATTAAAAAAGTTCAATTTTAAATAAATAAATCCATACATTCATTTTATAATAACTAATGTAGATTGCATAACAAGACTCCTCAAATTAAAATGAATTTAAAAAAATTCTAATCCCACATGTCACACTTCAACCAATTTAGCTACATATCATGTCTTCTTAAACTCATCTAGGTTTATCATTTTTTGTTATTCTTTGTTTTCTTTCTCTTATATAAGTTATCTGTACCAATTAGACCTTAAATATATGATGTATTGTCATTGTTTTTTATTATTTTAAGGACAAGCTATTATTTTAATCATTACAAGGATATTTGGATTTTTGTTAGATCATATATTAACCCATTTTTTAGGGTATAAATATTTCTCATTTTCAATTGATTTAATGAATAGAAATATAATACTCATGTCACATTTATCAATGTAAACATCAAAAGTTAATTAAACAATTTAAATGGAACAAAGAAAACAGACTTATTATAAAATCTTAATCTAGTGTTACCTAACAAAAGAAACACAATTTTACTAATCTATTATGCTAATATACAACTTATGTCAAATATCCTTTCTCAACAATAGTTTGTCACACCATACATAGTGCAAACTGTAATATTTAACAATTACCTAAAACATGAAGTTTAATCTATAATTTGATCTTAACCAACTAAAAATCCCAATGTTAAATAGTTTTCTTAGTCAGCGTATTTTAGATAAAAGACTATGCAAGACCACTAAGCCATCTTTTAATAGGTTTCTTGACTCCATCGTCTCTAATTTTTGGTGTTTGTTTTGGGCACAACCATCAACTTTTTTCTCATGTATAGCCTTGCTAAATATCACAGTATATCCATCACATGAGGCAGGATCATTTACATCCCATTCTCCAAATTTTGGTAGAGGCCGGCCAATGTCCTGCGACGCCATGATCACTGAATAACGTTCGGTATATTGATTGATAGGGATCGATAAATCACTGGATAACGATGATGATCTTTAAACGAATTAATTCTATTAAAAAAAATCACTCGAATCTTTTTTCAACGGCGTTTCGGGTATAAGAATTTATAATTGTAAGAGTTGTCTTTGAGATGTAGTGTTAGTAAATGTTCATGTTGAACATTTTAAATAAAGGAAAATATTAGTTATAGCTACGGATTGAACACGGGATGACAATCTGTTAAACGTGGGCGGGGCGTGTAGAAAGGTTAACTTGTAGGAATTTGGTAACGGACAATGTGGGGATAAATAGACTTTTGCACCTTTTGTGGCACTAAATTTGGAGTTTTTTTGTGGTTTCTCCACCGTGAAGTACGTGCCAAGTTAAATTACTAGAAGTTTTTCTTATCGCAATTAATTACTAGAAGTTTTTTGAGTTGGAGTTTGTGTAAGATAAATAAATTTAGACCGTCAAAACTGTGTAAGTTACATATTAGAACATCCACAATGGACTCTCTATTTCTTTAAAACTCTTTATTATAAAGAGTGTAACTAAAAAATATTAGTCCAATGGACTCTTTATTTTAAAAAAATAAAATAAAGAGTGAGTTTGGCTCTCCACATCTATAGAGCCAAACCAACTCTGTATTTTCAAAAAAACAACGTGTTAATTATATTTTCACTACTTCCTTATTTTTAGGGGAAAAAATCTCATGTATTCTTCCTCCATCTTCTGCCATCGTCTTTGACATCCATCGTTTCTTTTTCAATGCCATCGTCTTTGACATCCATCGTTATTTTATTTATGTGAAAATACCACTAAAGGATTCAAACACGTTGCCTTTGGAATTAGGATACAACCATCTGTGGCAATGATGATCATCTTTTGCTGTATCTTTTCACTAATTTTGTAATAATTTTTTTTTAATATGTGTTATCAGTGTGTGTGTTCAGCTTTAATAAGAAAAAGATCAATGGAGGAGAATTGAATATAATGACATATAATTAAAAGAAGAGGGAAAATAAAAAAGAAAAAGTCAAATAATTATAAAAGTAAACAAATTTAGAGAGTCCATTAAATGAGGTTTAAATTTTTGCTCTCCATAATTAAAGATGCTCTTTATTTATTTAAAGATGCTCTTAAAAATAGAGAGCATTGTTGGAGATGCTCTTAGCTAGCTAGCTAGTCATTTGATATCATCATGTTTTTTCTAGAAGAAATATGAATATGTGATATATAGATACAAGTTTAAAAAACGAGTCTAATGAAGTATAAAAATTATCCTAATGTTTTGAAAATTAAGATTTATATTATACTTTTTTATTAGATGATATTAAATTTTAAAATTCCAAATCCAAATCAATTAACTCTAATTTAAGGCGTGAAAGTAAAATCCAACAAAAAAAAATTCACATTCACGCTTCAAATTAGGATTACCGATTAATTTGGATTTGAGATTTTAAAATTTTTATTTTTGAGTTTTTTATTTATTATAAAAAGAGCTGAAAAGATGTAATTTAGAAATTTAAAAATGTCAAGTAGGATTTAAATTTGTCATGTTAGTCATTTACCGCAAGTATACGGTATCACGACTTGTCATAGATTACACTAAAGCCCAATATCAAGCCCACAAGAATGGAAAGAGAACGAGAATGAATTGACCTCAAATCCCAATTCGGTTAGCACAATATAAAGAGGTATCGAAAATACTTTAAACCACTACAAAATAGAACTGAACTAAAACTACTAAAACAATATTAAAAACACAACACTAAATACAAAACTTAAACTAAACAACGGTAAATAAATAGGGAACTAGCAATAAGAGTAAAGATGTTTGGAGATTGACATTTAGCTAGCAAACATTGCACTAATCAGACATGCATATCATGGCAATAAACACAAACCGAGTTGTTTATAAAGTACCGTTCTCGCTCTCTCGAGTCTCAAAGAATGACAAAACTGTCAACTGAATAACTAAACATAGCCTTATACACTCTCGCGATCCTATGTACATTCGATTAAGCGATAAACAATGATTAACCCAACTCACGGCTACCTAAATCCTAATTAGCTCTCGCGCATCATTGCATAGCCTTTTTAATCATACAAATCTACTCATTCATCCATTTCTCAATGCATTAAATAAATATAAATCATGTTTAGGATAACTACTCCTAAACAAGCATTATGATCTATGATTAAGATATGTTTAAACAAGCCATTACATACAAAATCAATCAACATGAAATTTGCAAGTTCATAATCATCTCCCAAATAATGGGGGTTTAGACAACCATGCTCAACATCAAAACAATAACTACCAAACAACAAGAGAATATAATAGATGGATACTTACTCAGAAGATTTCAACCCACAATAATAACTTGCATTAATAAGATAAAACTTATTCTACAATAAAGATTCAAATTACCAACAATGGCGGGATACAAAAAATTATGAAAAAGATGAAGTTGGTGGCTCAAAACTCTAAAAAACACTAAAATGCTAAAACTAGAGAGAATAGTTGTTGTTGTCAAAAGTATAATATGTTGTGTATTCCTAAAATGAGATAAAATGCCTTACATAGGCTTACAAAAGATGAAATAAAAACACCCAGTTGTTTGGATTAAAGTAGAAGTGGTCCCTTGTCTTTTGTCTACTAAAACAATTCAAAATCAGGACTCAGCACATGTCTCGATCGAGACAAGGAGTGTTTGATCGAGATGTTTACAAAAATCAGCCTATCTCGATAGAGATGGGGGCTTCTCGATGAACTTCAAGTGCTATCAAAAATCCTGCCGTTTTCTCTCTTAATGTCTCGATTGAGTGATATAGGTGTCTCGATCGAGACATGCTTTTAAATTAACATGCTTTTTGCTTGTGACTTCGTCTCTTTGTCGATTCGTCAATTCTTTGCACTTCTCGTCCAAATAAGCTCCGCCTTCGCTCCAATGTACCTGGAACACTCAAATATGCAATAAGGCACACAAACACCTATATTTGCACAATAAAATATAATAAAGAGATGCAAAACCGACTCAAATACTAGGAGTATTCTACTCCTATCAGTTAGCAACTTTCACATTATATGTAAACATCGTTAACAAATCGTTTAGGAGAGAGACTCGATTGCCTCTTTTAAAGACATTAAGAGCTTATTAATCCTATTTTAGATTTTAGGTGCATATTTACACCTGACCCCAAACATTAGGGGCATATTTGTCCCTTTATCCTATGATAAAAATACGACTACACTATCCTATATAAATAAAAACGAAAACATAAAATCTACTTATTAAACATTGGTTAACGTTAGATGGTAATAATAAATCACTAAGACAATCAAGAAGAGAAAAATTTAGACGGCTGCATTTTTTTTTATTTGAAAGAAGAAAAAGTTTGCAGAAGGAAAATTACTCTTACTAGTTTATCATTTCATATAAAATGCTTATAAAACAATAACTGTTTCACACCATTATTTTTCTATTTTCTAATGCAGGGAGGGAAGTGCAATACACATCATCAATTAGGATAATCGATGAGATTAGGATTCTCTCAAATTCATATAACGGAGTAAAGTTTATAATTTGCACCACCCATTATAAAATAAACGGTTAAATAAATTAATCTGTACCGTTCATTTTATAATGAATGTTGTAAATCATAAACTTTATCCCGTCAAGTTCAAATGAACTTGAGGAAATTTGAAATTAAAAGAATTCCAATCCATTATTTATTATATCTAATTCACATATAAATTGAATGATCATATATTTATCGTTTAACATTGTTTTACATAATATATAAATGAATGATAATAAAAATTAGTCTAATTAATAAAATATCTATCAACATAAAAATTAATAAAATATCTATCAACATAAAAATTAAAATAATTTTATTAGGAAATAATTTTGGATATAAATAGAAATTATATAAGTATACAAACACATAATTCATCCTTTTCTGTAAATGGAATGAATGATCAGAAATGTTATGTAAACAAGAGATATTATAAGAAAGATATGGATAAATTACGTGCCGTTCTTATCCTTGCATCTTTCTGATAATTACATTATTGTTTTTATTTTTCCACTAGATATAATGATTATGCGCTGACATGGAAATCATCAATTCTATGGATGTTTTTTTCCCTCAGATTTATATCTAAATCGGTAGTGATGGATAACGAACCTTAAAAAAATGAATTATAATTTATTTTCAGTTCGAGATAAACCACACTTAACCTTCATTTAACTTTAAATTTTCTGTAAACTTATCTTTATTTTTTAACTGTTTTTTTGCATTTCTGAAAAACTTCGGTAGCCATAGGATGGTTTCGCCCCTGCCTAAAATCCGTATCCAGACTCTTTTCATATGCAGAAAAAGAAACTAAATACAGAAAGAGTTTAAAGTATGCATTCATCTAATTAAATATTTGTCCATTTAACTAAAATTGTACATATTAAAAAAGTGAGATTTTTGTCTTAAATTATGGGAGTAAATATTCAAATAACCCTACTATATAGTAGATGCTTGGGCAGAGATTTTTGCACTCCAACAGTTGATTTTCACACTCCAAATTGTTTTCTATTGACTATATTATCCTTTCCTGATTTTCATTAATTTGTCTTTACCCCCATTTACTGGTACCATCAAAAATTCAAAATCATATATGTAGAACTTAAGTTTATATTATTTGAAATGGCTGAGATGCCGTCTATTTATTTTTTAATTATTAAAAAATAAAACATTGGCTCAAAATATAATTTCTGTCAAATTTTATTAGGATAATTTATTTTGGAGTTTCTTTAAATTATAATTGGTGAATTAAATTTTAGTATTTTCATTTGGAAGATTGAAAGATAACGGTTAAATTTTTATATTTCTTATATTTTTGTTATTCTTAGTTAATTAAACGCTAATAATTAAAAAAATTAAATTCTCTATTTTATTGTTTTAATTTTATATCATATATTTATTATAAATATTTAAAATATAATTTAAAGTTGATATTTAACAAACAATTTATCTACATGCAATTCCATGATATATTCATATTTAAAATATAAACTATTTTATAGCAGAAAATTAATTATTCTAAATTTAGTCAAATTAAATAAACTCGTAGCAATGAACTAACATATTAATGCATTTTAAATCAACTCTTTTTAAAATTTCATTTTAATAAAAACGCAACATCTTGTTTTTGACAAAATAAAAGTACATAAATTTAAAAATTTCAATAAAATATTTGATTTTTAGTCCCTCTATTGAATTTAATCAAAATAAAAAAAAATATGAATAAAAATATAATAATTTACGTGGATTAGCAAAGTTGGTGATGAATTCATCCAATAAAAAAAATTGAAAGTTGGCGGGTTGGGGATGAACCGTAAAAACAAAAGGATAAAATAAACAAAAGAGAGGGTAATATGGTCCATTTATAATAAAATGGAGTGTGGATATAAATGAAAGGAGTGCGAAAATCCTCACCCTAGATGCTTTTGTAAGTTGAGTCATATAGTCATTTATTAGGGGAGGGATAAATTTGGAAAATGATAGCTAATGTTATCTTAAATTCCTAAAAAAATATATAACTATTGATGGAAAAATACATTTGTCTAAAATGGCAGCTAAAAAAAAATAGAGGGAGTACCATTTTTATAATAATTGAATTTATTATAATATGTTCATTACCGTCCGATCAACAAGGTACATGTCGCAGCCCAGACTCTATTAGATGGCAAAAATAATTTTTTTAAAAATTAAAAATCCGACAATGTAATCAATCAATTTTATAATCATGACAATATATTTAAAAAATAAATGAAAAGGTTGAAAACTAATTGATAAAAATTAAAATATAATTCAGTACCCTATATTATTTTTATTACATTAAAAAATTTAAAAGATTAATATTGTAATAAAATTTATTAAATAATTACATATAAATTTTCATAAAACTAAATAGATAAATTTTTGTTATTTTATAGTTTTCCTTTAACCGTGGACTATTTTGTTATAAAATTAAGTTAAAGAAATAAAATTACTATGTAGATTAGTTTAATATTAAAGGTTTGGATGTAATTATTAAAATTCGTAAAATTGGCAGCCTATACCATTAAAATTATTTTTAATAATTTAGTCAAAGCTAGAAATAAATTTGCCTTCTCTTTTGGTGTATAAAAAGTACATAAGGTTACTTAAAATTGTATAGAGAGGAAGACTTGAGGCAATGGAGGGAGTTGTTGATTGCTCAGCCAACTACATACCTTTAACCCCAATTAGCTTCTTAGAAAGAGCAGCCTCTGTTTATGCAGACAACACTTCCATTATCTATGCAACTCTCAGATTTTCTTGGAGACAAACTTATGAGAGATGCCTCAAATTTGCTTCTGCTTTTCTCCATTTGGGGATTGCTCCTGGTCATATTGTAAGTTCTTTTTTTTTTTAATTTCTACTTTTTTTAGGTTATTTAACATTCATGCAAAATTATTTTAAACATCCATGAGTTAGACAATTTTAATAAATATATCTTATTTAAAAAATTTGCAGTTTGATATGCTAATTTTATAAATTGAAATTGTTACATTCGTAATGTTTATTTTGTAATGTGGATTACTTATTTAGATCTACTAAATTAGATCAGTTCACAAACAAATTCAATATATAATTATCTCAATTCGTCAAATTGACGTATCGGACTATATATCCAAATTATTTTTCAGATATGTGGATATATAGAATTAAGGATAAATTATTTGAAAAATATAATAACTTTTCGATTGTTTTGTTATGACCCAAACTTTTAAATAGTCAATTTTAACCCATTTTTTATTTTCAATTATAGCCATTTGTTTAAATTGGAGTAAGTCTTTTTTAATATACCCTTCATATTTGGAATTATTGATGGTAAAAAAAGGCAATGGGAACTATATGAGGTAATATGAAGGACATATTTTAATTTTTTCTATTCTAATTTGAATAATTAATTAAAATTGAAATTAAAAAAATAAAAAATGAGATAAAATTGATAATTTGAGTCACAAACGAAAAAAAATTAAAAAAGATGTGATATTTTTAGATAACCAGTCTACTCTTAATTAGCGAGTCAAAATATCTTGAATTAAAGATGTAATAGTATGACCTGGTAATACTATTATATTTCTAGATATAATTATTCATATACAAATAACATATCCTAAATAATCGTTTATGATATCATCAAGCTAATTGAATTGCAACTACATGCATCTTGAGTATTAAAATATTTTGAAAAGTAGAGATTTATTTACTTTATTTCTTGGCCTAATGGTAAAAAAAACCCAAACCTTTACGATTTGTTGCAATTATTCCAAACCTTTTAATTTTTGCAATAATATCCAAATTGCATTTTTTTTGTTGCAATAATATCCAAATTGCATTTTTTGTAGCAATAATAGTCAAATTGATGGCTAAACTTGTTGTTTTCAATTAAGATATTAGGCTATTATTATGTTTTGATGTATAATAATATAGTAAAAGTCCCAAAAAATGACAAAAAACTCAAAAAAATTCATACAAAAAGTGCAATTTGGATATTATTGCAACAAAATAATGCAATTTGGATATTATTGCAAAAATTAAAAGGTTTGGATATAATTGCAACAAGTTGTAAAGGTTTGGGTTTTTTTTGCCATTAAGCCTTATTTCTTTTATTTATTGCATGTTAGCTAGTATTTTAATAAAAAATATATAACTATAAAAAAATGCATAAGCTCATAAAAAGTTAAAATTATTGAAAAATAAAATAAGAAAGGACTATAAAAATAGCATAATAAAGCCTGGAAAGAAAATTTGAAGTGTACTTCTCTTCTGGGTCACCTCCCACTGACTTCATGTCAACTTGCGTGATCACTTTGATTATACGCATAAATAACAATGCAATATTTAAAGTTAACTGGTTTTAGTGATACAAATATGGCATAATGAATAATTTAATGTAAATATTGCACATAGAGGTGAGCACGGTTCGGGGGAATTCGGGGATTGACAAATCTCCGGAACCAAATCAAAAGTCGGGGATATAAAAAATTGGATATCCGGATCCGTACCAATAATCGGTTCGGTTCGGTTCGGAGATTTTATTTTTCGGTACGGTTCGGTACGGGGATTCGGTCCTAATGGTTCGGTACGGATATCACTAAAACCACGGATATTATTTTATTTAAAATGTGATATCTACTATATTATAATATATTATTTTGATTTTTAAAATTAATTAGCTACTCATTCATTCTTTTTTTATATTTTCAACTATCACAAGTAAATGTTGATACAATTGCTGTAAAACTGAATATGATGAGGCTGAGTCGCGGACTAGGTCGCTCTCTTTTAGACGTTTCGCGGCACAGCTCGGAGGTGCAAAGCTGACTATCAACCGCGGCGTCCCTAGGATAAAACAGCCAGAAATACTGATCACACTGCACTGTGAAATCAGCTCTAAAACACTTTGCCTGTATTGCTCTGTGTTTCTGTGTGTTTAAAATGAAAAATGAAGCCAGTATTTATAGGCTAAGAAAACATAGCTGCTGAGTGAACAATAAATACAGAAAATGATTTCTGATTTAATGAAGAAAAACAGCAACAGTCAGATGGAGTGGAAGAGTCATTACAGTTACAAAATAATTGAATAAAAAATCATTAATACTTTTGTATGCAAAAAATAAAGTGCTAGCCGAACCACCCAACCCAGACCAGGCCAGGCCGGCCGACCGACCGGACGGACGGCGCGCGCGCGCGTGTGTGGTAAATCGGGTAGGATGTAACTCCTAGCCCGTTCACAAAACTGGGTACCCCTTGGGGCCCAAACCCATATGAGAAAGACCAAGTTTATAAACCCAATGTATTGAGTTTTCCTAAGCAATGTGGGAAAACCACAAAACTCTCTATCTTCTCATTTCAAGTTACAAGGCACTTTTTCCTTTTTTAATTTTTAAATTCAATAATTTTCCAACAATCCCCCACTTTGAATTTTAAAAATAGTTTCTCGAGCAATTTCTGTTAAGATTGTGCATAAACAAAGGTATCTTTCGATTTGAACCTTTGCGTAGTGAGTAAGATTCTGATTCAACAAGAGTGACTCGTAGTCTTGAACTCTATCTCGGACATCAAACCACGCACGTTCTTTTCATAAGTGTTTTTCTAAAGCCCGTGCATTTATGGCCCTGCACGTCTATCCCAGTTTAGTGAACGCTCTAGAAATTTTGCCTCAAATTTCATAGGAAGCGGCCCCACTTCCACATTCACAAAGGTGAAGCTATCAAGAGTACTCCTATAGCTAGGTACTCCACTCCATATGGAGTATAGACTTCATTAAGAGATTCTATTAACTCATCCTCTTCTCGCTTTAGGAATCATGCATTAATTTTGCATGTTCTGGCTCATATCATTCATAACTTGTTATTACCCATTGAACCTATTTCTTGGGATCTCCAGTCAGTTAGGTCGGGTTACCATTATGGATGATTCATTCAATAGGCAATAGTCCCATTCCTTTTGAGGTTTTATGGACTTTCTCTCTAGCTAATCCTTTCGTCAAAGGATCTGCTAAGTTATCATCAGTGCGTACATGATCCACTCTAACAGCCCCTGTTGAGATAAACTCTCTAACAGTGCTGTGCTTACGACGTATCTGTCGTTTCTTACCATTATAATAACGGTTCTCAATTTTTGCAATAGCCGCGGTACTATCGCAATGGATCAACACAGCTGGTATCGGTCTTTCCCATAAAGGAATCTCAGCTAGCAGGCTTCTTAGCCATCCTGCTTCTTCACTAGCAGCAGCTAGTGCTATCATTTCTGACTCCATCGTAGATTGAGCCAGAATCGTCTGTTTCTTTGATTTCCAAGAAACAGCTCCACCAGCTATACTGAAAATATAGCCGCTCGTGGCTTTGGAATCATCTGACAATGTATTCCAATCTGCATCACTATACCCTTCAAGTACAGCAGGATGCTTCAGATAATGTAATCCAAGATTTATTGTTCTTTTAAGGTATCTCATAACCCTTTCAATAGCATGCCAATGCTCAATACTAGGTCTACTAGTAAACCTGCACAGTAATCCAACGACATATGCAATGTCGGGTCTAGTACAATCAGTGGCATACCGAAGGCTGCCAATGATGCTCGCATATTCAGACTGTCGTACACTATCACCAGTGTTCTTAAAAAGTTTTACACTTGGATCATAAGGTGTACATGCAGGTTTACAGTCGAAGTAGTTATATTTCTTTAGAATCTTCTCAACATAGTGAGATTGATCTAAAGAAATTCCTTTTTCAGATCTAGTTATCTTTATGCCAAGAATGACATTCGCTTCACCTAGATCTTTCATATCAAAGTTGGCACTCAACATTGATTTCACAGCATTCACAACATGAATATTTGATCCAAAAATCAACAAGTCATCTACATAAAGACATATGAAAGTGCAAAGTTCCTTTTCAGATTTGTAGTAAATACATTTGTCACTTTCATTCACTTTAAATCCATTTGAGATGACAAGATTATCAAATTTCTCATGCCATTGCTTAGGTGCTTGTTTTAGACCATACAAAGATTTGTCTAACTTGCACACCTTCTGTTCCTGACCATGTATTACAAAACCTTCAGGTTGATCCATGTAAATTTCTTCCTCCAGTTCACCATTTAAAAAAGCAGTTTTAACATCCATTTGGTGTACGACCAAATCATATAGCGCAGCGATCGAAATCAGCACTCTAATGGATGTTATTCTAGTAACAGGTGAATAGGTATCAAAGAAATCAACGTTTTCACGTTGTCTGTAACCCTTGGCTACAAGTCGAGCTTTGTATTTGTCTACAGTACCATCAGGTTTCAATTTCTTTTTTAAGATCCATTTACAACCTATGGTTTTGCAACCGGGAGGCAGATCAGTCAAATGCCATGTATGATTGGACTCTAATGAATCCATCTCATCATTTATGGCTTCTTGCCACAAATCAGAATCTAATGAAGTTAAAGCTTCCTGGAGGTTCGTAGGATCCTCCTCTAAAGAATAGACATGGAAATCAGTTCCAAAGTCTTTCAAAATTCTAGCTCTTTTACTTCTTCTGATTTCTGGTTCTTTATCATTAGTAATCTCATTATTCCTGACCACATGAACATTACTAGATGATTCGCCCCCACTATTTCCTAATTTAAAAGGAAATTTCTGTTCATAAAAATCAGCATCTACTGATTCAATAATAACTCGTGCAGTCAAGTCATAAAATCTATAAGCCTTGCTATTGACTGCATACCCAATGAAAACACATTCATAGGCTCTGCTTGCTAATTTTATTCGTTTCGGATCAGGAATCCGAACATAGGCTAAACAGCCCCAAGTTCTCAAATAAGACAAATTTGGTTGTCTTTTCTTTAGGATCTCATAAGGTGAAATCTTCCTGTTTGATTTCGGGACTCTGTTGAGTACATAACAAACAGTCGACAGAATTTCACCCCACCAATAAGAAGCAGCTCCAGAATTCAATAAAATAGACACTATTGCTTCTGTAAGTGTTCTATTTTTTCTTTCGGCTTTACCGTTCATTTCAGGAGAATAAGGTGCTGTTCTTTCATGCACAATACCATGTGAGTTATAGAATTCTATAAACAAGCTAGATTCATATTCAGTACCTCTATCACTGCGAAATCTCTTGATTTTCTTATTGAATTGATTTTCAATTTCTGTTACAAATAACTTGAACATGTCAAGTGCATCACTTTTATTTTTCATCAAATACACATGTGTAAAATCAGAACAATCATCAATAAAAGTGATAAAATATCTTTTACCATTTCTGGTCAAGGTACCGTCAAGTTCACATATATCAGAATGTATTAAATCTAAAGGTTCAGATTCTCTAAATACTGATTTATGTGAGTTTTTAGTTATCTTAGCTTGACTACAGAATTCACATTTTTCAAACTCAGTTTGGTTCATTTTAGGAATTAATCCTAGGGTGCTCATGTTGTTAATTATCCTTTTATTTACATGACAGAGTCTTGCATGCCAAGTATTA
Source organism: Mercurialis annua (assembly GCF_937616625.2). Classification (NCBI taxonomy): domain Eukaryota; kingdom Viridiplantae; phylum Streptophyta; class Magnoliopsida; order Malpighiales; family Euphorbiaceae; genus Mercurialis; species Mercurialis annua. The sequence goes on along the minus strand of NC_065573.1, from coordinate 28,791,003 downwards.
AAATCACAAACCATGTAAACAGAAGCAACATCTTTATTGATAATTTCAGCATTCAACTTAAACATACCCTCACAAGCATAACCCTTTCCCACAAAAATACCATTTCTAGTAATGGTGTACATATCTCCACCAATAGTCTGAAAGAATCCAGCCTTGTTGAGAAGATAGCCAGACACCAAGTTCTTCCTCATCATAGGAGTGTGCATCACATCCTTCAAGATTAGTGTTTTTTCTGAAGTAAATTTCAGTTCAACACTTCCAATTCCAGCGACAGTAGTGGTGTGAGTATCACCCAGTAATACTTTCTTATCGTCCACGGCAGTGTATGTTTTGAACATAGCACGATCGTGGCAAACATGGCGATTAGCGCCTGTGTCTACCCACCAACCACTTGATCCACCAACAAGGTTGATCTCAGCCATCATTTCTGTTATCATAGCCGTAAAAGGCTCTTCAGTCAAGTTAGCCTGTGGAGCAGTACTTGGCTTGTTCCGACACTTGCGTGCCATATGACCCGGTTTTCCACAGTTAAAGCATAGAAATGGTGGCAGGTCATTCTTAACAGGTGGTGCCTGTTTCACAATATGGTTCCTTGAAGGATTACCATTCTGGTTCGCTTTGTTGCGATTCACATTTTGGTTTTGGTTCGAGTTGCGATTCTGATTCTTAAAATTCTTGCCATTAGGCTTCAGACTCATCGAACTAAACTTCCTTGTGTTGTTAGAAACAACCAGCACTTCATCTTTTAGATCTTGTTTTCTCGCCTCTTCCTCAATCCGAAGACGAGTGATCAAGCTTTCCAGCGAGAACTCTTTTGTTTTGTGCCTGAGAGAATTCTTAAAGTCCCTCCACGAAGGAGGTAATTTGTCAATTAAAACAGCAACTTGAAATTGTTCATCAAGAACCATACCTTCGGAGATGATCTCATGAGCTATTTTCTGCAATTCATGGGATTGCGCCTCGACAGATTTTTCATCACTCATTTGATATTTAAGGTAGCGGCTGACTGCATACTTTTTAGTCCCCGCCTCCTCGGTATCATATTTCTTTTGCAGCGCCTCCCAAGTTTCTTTTTCAGTCTTTCCATCATTGTAGTAATCATAGAGATCATCACTTAGTGCATTGAGAATAAAATTCTTGCACAAGTAATCATTAGTCATCCACTGTTGAAGTTCACCGTTCTGTTTTTCCTTTTCTTCTTCCTCAGCAGTTTCATCAACGACAGGTATTGCCATTGTCAAAACAGAAACCACCTTCTTGATGGTTAGGAAAAATTCAGTCTTCTGTTTCCATCTTTTGAAATGCAAGCCTTCAAACCGGAATGGTTTGTTGGCATCAACAGTAGAAGCACCGTAGGCAGCAACCTCATCGGTATTCATGGCAGCAATTGTAAAGGGACACGTCTAAAAATTGTTGATACAATTGCTGTAAAACTGAATATGATGAGGCTGAGTCGCGGACTAGGTCGCTCTCTTTTAAACGTTTCGCGGCACAGCTCGGAGGTGCAAAGCTGACTATCAACCGCGGCGTCCCTAGGATAAAACAGCCAGAAATACTGATCACACTGCACTGTGAAATCAGCTCTAAAACACTTTGCCTGTATTGCTCTGTGTTTCTGTGTGTTTAAAATGAAAAATGAAGCCAGTATTTATAGGCTAAGAAAACATAGCTGCTGAGTGAACAATAAATACAGAAAATGATTTCTGATTTAATGAAGAAAAACAGCAACAGTCAGATGGAGTGGAAGAGTCATTACAGTTACAAAATAATTGAATAAAAAATCATTAATACTTTTGTATGCAAAAAATAAAGTGCTAGCCGAACCACCCAACCCAGACCAGGCCAGGCCGGCCGATCGGACGGACGGCGCGCGTGTGTGGTAAATCGGGTAGGATGTAACTCCTAGCCCGTTCACAAAACTGGGTACCCCTTGGGGCCCAAACCCATATGAGAAAGACCAAGTTTATAAACCCAATGTATTGAGTTTTCCTAAGTAATGTGGGAAAACCACAAAACTCTCTATCTTCTCATTTCAAGTTACAAGGCACTTTTTCCTTTTTTAATTTTTAAATTCAATAATTTTCCAACAGTAAATAATCATCAATAAAATAAAAAGGCACAACATGTATATTATCGTTCGATTTAATACTAATTTTTTGATTATTTGATAAGGGTACTTTTAAATATTCTCAAGTCTAAAATTATATCATTTTTGTTAAAATTATGTAATTTGGTCAATGATAGAAAATAATGAACATGTGTTGTTCATATTAATTTATAAAATTACTTTTAATAATTATTAAATATTTAACAAATTCATATAATTTTCATTGAAATATATAAGTATTTTGTTTTTATGTAAATTAATAATTATATATATATATATATATAGACTAATATTTTTAATATATATTATTTAATTTTATAAAACAATTTTAATTTTTAGTAATTCAAAGTTAATACAAATATAATAATCAAATGAAAATTAGAATAATATATATATATATATATATATATATATAATTTCGGTTCTTCGGGTATAAGTTCGGTACTTTGGTTCGGTTCGGTTCTCGGTACGGTTATTTATAAAAGATCCAGAACCGTACCAATAAAATTTTCGGTACGGTTCGGTTCGGAAAAAGTCAATGGTCAGCGGATATTTTTCGGTCCTGGATATTTTCGGTCCGGTTTTCGGTTCGGTTTTGGAGATATCCAAGATCCGTGCTCACCCCTAATTGCACAACGAAAATAATTTAGTTTGTAAAATTTCTCTCACTTATAAAATTAATATGAAGGCATTTTTTTTTATGAAACTTATAAAACTCATTTGAAATAGATTTTAAACTATTACGACATTCATATAAAATTGTTATCAATTTCGTATGAACTATTATAAAACTTTAACTAACTTAATATAAACTTATATGAAACTTACATATATAGTTACATTTATTCTCTGTAAATAATAAAATAAATAATTATCCAATTTTTAACGTTGTCTTTTTAGGCCAATCCAATAATTAAACCAATTGAATCAATCATAAATTTAATTGCAATAACAAACTAAATTTCTTAGATAATCTTCAAAAGAAAAAATTATGTCAATATTTAATTGTAATGATTATTGTGTCTTTCGCTCCATTTAAAACATATATTCTATTTTTGTATATCCCACCTAAAAAGTTTATATTTTTTTCTATTTTTATATAACACGACATACAAGATCTTTACTAACGGGTAATATGAAAAAAATAACTACTAATTTCTGTTTTAATTTAGATGCAAAAGGGATGCTTCAGCATTTCAGTATTTTCCATAAAATATGTGGATTCCATTAGCAAATTTTTTATATTGTTTTGACTAACACTATCTCTTTATCCAATCAACACGTAACAACTAACAAAAAAGCATATTTGGTTAGATAAAGACTTCGTTCCTATGTGGCATTTCTCAAAAATTACTACGTTGATTAAAGGTTACTTGCATTGTGTTATACCCTTCGATCATCAAAGTCCATGAAAATTCCTAAATGTCATAAACTGCACCCTAGACAATTGATAAAAAAGATATGTTAAATAGCAATATTCTTTTCAATGATAGTTTAAACACAAGAAATTCATGTGCATAGCTCGGTTCGATATAGGATGCAAAGTACTAAAATCGAACCAAACCAAATACTATAAAAAATCAAAATCAAATTTTGTAGTCCCGTTTACAGTGTTTTTGATTTGGTGCACCACATATTCGGTTCGGAATTGGTTTTGTCTGGTAGATTTATCCGTTATAAAAAACACAAATATTTAATAAATCATCATTAAAATTATATTTATAATTAATATTTTTACTTAATATACTAGTGATGATTAATTTTTAATGAAAGTGTTAATGTTTAATAAATTCAGTGCCCTAGTTTTAAAATCAAACCGAAAACGAAAGCCGCAATTTCTATAAACCAAAATCGTACCAAATCATATTAAGTACTTTTCTATTCGGTTCAGTTTTTTTTTTGATTCGGTTTGATTTGATTTTTTGGTTTGACTTCCGAATTAGTACACATACCATAAACCTACGCATAAACAAAACTTATTATAAAATACGAGAATGAATTTTATAAAAGACTTAAGGACACTAATGAACAGTTATAGATTGTTTATTTTAAGTTAGAGAAGTAAAATATTATTTGAAAGTCTAATGGTGTTAAAAAAAATCAAAATCTTTCGAATTTTTATAAATTTATCCCGGTATATTATATACATTTACAATTATGTCTAATATTTTTTAATCAATTTAGTTAAATCAATTTTTCACCTCAATACTATATTTATTTGTCTGTTTATTCATTTCGTGCTTTAAACTTTCTTATATTTGGCCTCAAATACTGAAAGATAGATAATTTGTAAATGAATATTGGTTGTTTCTAATTTTTTTGACATAAGAGTTAGATTTTACATTTTTAATACATAATTTTTTTTAATCAAAATGTTAATACAAATTCTGTTGAAAATTGAAATAAATAGATAAATTGAAAAATATTTGACAAAGTTACAATGAAATTACCAAATAAAATTAGATTTATAGACTTTAAATTTTTTGAATAGACTAGGGGTGTGCATGAACTCAAATCAAATTAATCAAACCAAATTAATTTTACGTTTTATAACCGAATTGAAACCAAAATAAAATACAAACCAAACCATAACCAAAATATTTATTCGATTTAGTCGATTATTTTGATTAACCAAATAACTGAATTTTATTAAAACTAATTATTAAAAAAAATTAATTTTGGTAATAATTTGTATTTATGTATAATTTAGGCGGAAAATTGATATCTAAATTCTAAAAAATTACAAAAATAGCATATATATATATATATATAATTTAGTTGGTTTTGTTAATTCGGAAATTTCATACTAAAAACAGAACCAAATTAACTAAACTATATAAAATTATTAACCGTAACCAAACCGCATTAATCAAAAACCAAAAATCAAATCAAATTAAAACGGTCTATTGATTTGGTTATACCTGAATAGTGCACCCCCTACATAAAACTCAAAAAGAGCCAAGAATAACAACATTATATATTTTTGAAAACAATAGTAGATTATGCAAATAAATTTAAATTTTCATCAATGAGCAGGTTGCAGCTTTGGCTCCTAATGTTCCAGCACTATACGAACTGCATTTTAGTGTTCCGATGGCCGGCGCAGTTCTTTCTGCACTAAACACCAGATTGGACCCACCCACATTAGCATTAGTTCTACACCAATTAAACCCCAAATTATTTTTTGTGGATTACCAATACATTAATGTTGCCATCCAAGCAATTGACATATTAATCTCTACCAAAAATGTCAACCCACCACAGATTATATTAATTTCTGATGATCATGATACAGAAACTTCCTCAATTAAAAATAATAACCATAAATCACCATGTAGCTTGGATTATAATGATGTTCTAGCAATGGGAAAGTCCGATGATTTTGAAGTAATTCGACCGACGAACGAATGTGATCCGATTTCAGTCAGTTTTACTTCAGGATCAACCGGTCACCCTAAAGGTGTTGTGTATAGCCATAGAGCTGCCTATTTAAATTCTTTGGCGGTAATATTGAGATGTGATGTGAGACAAACGGCGGCGTTTCTGTGGACATTAGATATGTTTCGCTGTAATGGGTGGTGCTTAACTTGGGCAATGGCGGCTGTTGGCGGTGTTAACGTTTTCATCAGAAATCCCGTCGCAGCTAATGTAATTTTTGATGCAATTCAGCTTCATAATGTAGTTCAATTATGCGGTCCGCCTTCGATCTTGAACGTTCTTGCGAATTCTTCATCGGAAGAACGAAGAATAATTTATAATAAAAAAGTGAATGTCATTGTAGCTGGTGGTTTATTAAATTCTGAAACCGTTAACAAAGTTGAAGAATTAGGGTTTCATGTCACGGACGGGTATGGAATGACGGAAATGCTAGGTCCGGTCACTGTTCGGCCATGCAAACTCGAATTGGACGAACAAAACAAGATTACAGGCTCCTCTACTGGATTACATAACGTTTTGATTGAAGGCATCGACGTGAAAGATCCGAAAACAATGAAAAGCGTGCCGTGTGACGGAAAAACTATCGGGGAAGTCATGTTCAGGGGGAACATTTTAATGTCAGGATATCTAAATAACACAAAAGCAACTCAAGAAGCTTTTAATGGGGGATGGTATCATACGAGAGATCTCGGAGTTCGGCATCCGAATGGTAGCATACAGATGAAGGATCGGGCCAAGGACATAATTACGACTGAAGGGGAGATTATAAGTACATTAGAAGTTGAAGTTGTGTTGTTAAGTCATCCTAAGGTTTTGGAAGCTGCAGTTGTCGGAAAATCTGATGCTGTTTTGAAAGAAGTGCCGTGTGCTTTTGTTAGGTTAAAACAAGGATTTGATGCTAATGCTGAAGAGATTATTGAGTATTGCGGAGCTCAATTGCCTAACCATATGGTTCCTAAGACTATAGTTTTTGGAAATCTGCCTGTCAATTTTAATGGGAAGGTGCAAAAGTATGTTTTGAGGGACAAAGCTAATGGCACTAGTGAGCTTCCTAATGGACATTCAGATTCAATATTGTAATAATTGAATTGGTGTTTTATCCATTGTTTATTTAATGTTTTAAATTAATATTTATATTTTTGATATTTCAAATATTATTTAAGGTTCAAGTGATAATACTTTTACAATTTTGTATCAGTTTTAAATAGATTTTTTATGAATAGTTTTAAATAGACTTGTTCATGAATTTGGATATTCGTTCGGTCTGTTACGTCCACCCGTTTTAAAGGTGACTTGAACACTAGTTGCTTGTCCCAAATCTGGCCTAGCTAAGCCCAAATCTAAAAAGAGCATGCTATTTTATAGGCGTATTTAATTAGACTTGTCTTACATAATTTCACTTATAAGCCTAAAATTCCGGCTCAATCCGCATATATGCAATGTAAAAACCGACTCAGATAGCGAATATGAAACCTAATCCAAACCTGACCCATAAACATATCTAATTTTTAACTCATGCGGCAATTGAGGGATTTGTTATATTAATTTAGCACTGCATTAATTATCAGATGAGAACTGTTGATCCGACCATGAAAATATGACAAATTATGTTAAATTAATCGATATTCTTATCTATTTTTATACTATTTATATATATAATCCATATCTATCTTTACTACATTATATAAAATTACGGATGAATGCAAACAAATTTATCAAATAGGAGATCGATTTATTAATTAAATATATATTATTGTCTTCACATTTATGTTGTTTTATTATGTTTTGTATATATTTGTTCATAAGATAAATATTGGGTTTCTGAACTCAAATTTTTCCTAATTTCTTAATAATTCAGTTATACAAATCAATTTTATACTTTTCAAAACACAAACTTAAAACAAACAAACAAACAGTAAATCTTTGTCACGCATTCTGTCTCTTATCAATTCTTAGTTTTTAGTTTATAAGATTTTTGTCTTTCTTTGTTCTCTTACAAACTAATAATAATGCCTGCAAGAACCACATCTGAATCCACCTCAAAGAAGAAGTCATGTCCATTTTCAAGTACTATCATTTTCTCACTATAATTGTTATATTAGGAGCAATTTTACTCTACCGATTAGACTGGTTCGACTCAGCTCCCTCTCCCAGCGACGAGCTGACTCGCCCTTTTCCTACAGCTGATCACGTCATGAAAGGATCGGACTATTTGGGTCTGGGAAAGCTGCGTGGACCTGAAGATATTGTGTATGATAGCAAGTCTAATGTAATTTATACCGGTTGTTCTGATGGGTCGATCAAGCGAGTGACAGTAACTAAGTCTGTGCGTGACACGGTTGTGGAAAACTGGGTTAACACTACAGGTAGACCGCTTGGACTCGCCTTAGGACCTGGAGGTGAAGTTCTTGTTGCTGATGCATATAAGGTTCGTATAGAAAACATTACTCTTCATCATTCATTTTTTTGCATATAAGGTAATTCATAGCTCTAAATTTGCAAGTTTATCTTCATAGTTAAGAGTTTCATCACTAGTGATTAACATATTACATTTATTATGAATGTTACATATAGGGACTGTTGAAGATAAGTAAAGATGGTGCAATTACGGTTCTAACTAATGAGGCAGAAGGCGTAAAATTCAAGCTGACGGACGGTGTAGATATAGCAAAAGATGGGAAAATATATTTTACAGATGCTTCATATAAGTATAATCTCAGTCAGTTTATGGTTGACCTTATGGGACGTAAGCCCCATGGTCGCTTACTCCGCTACGATCCTTCAACTAAAACAACTCGAGTTCTGCTCCGCGATCTCTACTTTGCTAATGGAATTGCTCTTTCTCCTGATCAAGATTATATTGTTTTCTGCGAAACCCCGAAGTAAGCAACCTTTCATTTTATTTCTCTCTCGTCCCGACTGAAAAAAATTATGACCTCGCCACTGTCCGCTACTGTAATAACTATTGCTCTCTCGCTCGTTTATTTATTTTATGACTCCGCTAATGAAGTGGTTATACGGAGAGGTGCAAATGTACTGAGTCGCGGTCGGAGCAGATAGTATTTTAATGAGTTATAATATTGTGTGTGAATTTTGATGATTACAGGAAAAGATGTAGGAAATATTACATAGAAGGGGAAAAGAAAGGCAGCACAGAAGATTTTTTTAGCCTGCCTGAAAATCCTGACAACATACATTACGATGGACATGGCCACTTCTGGGTTGCAGCAGCCACGGTAATATCTACGTTAAAGCCATTACATATGTTAAAGCAAAATAATATTCTAAAATCAAATAATTGTGACAGGAAGTAGGTGATCGGAAGTACATAGGAGGACTGGATTCAGACAAGGGAGGGATTTTTGTGGTGAATTTGGAAGGGAGATTGATAAGTCATTATCATGATGCAAGTTTAATGCTCATCTCAAGCGCACTCAAGATCAATAATTATCTTTATTGTGGTTCCTTAGTCTATCCATACATTTTACGTCTTGATCTTACTCATAATCCAGCTTATGTCTCCATATTATAAGCTATACAATTACAACTAACCATTACAAATGCGAAACTAATTTCTATAGTCTTGTTTATCTTTGCTCATGTAATGAGTGTGAGGCTGTAATTTACGTGCTTAATCACTTGTTCTATCACCTTAATTATTTCTTTCCTTTCTTTCTCTTTGAGCTTGAGCCTCGTTAAAACTAGAAAAATGTCTCAATTTATTCATTTAATTTAGGTTAATCCTCTGAAAAAACCTCCACCTTTTATCCCCTTTTTGTTGGCACCCTAACGTTATAAAATCTCCAATTTTATCCAAATTCACACATTTCGTTTTCAATTTCACCCTTAAGCATTAAATTGACCTTTTTTCACTTAAAAAGGTCCAAATCAATACTTAATATTTATATATGTATACTAAATAGGGCTTAATGTTTATTATTAAAAAAAATAAGGCTTAATGTTATATTTAAACAAAAAGATATTCTTTTCACAAATTAAAAATACAATAAATATTATTATTTTATATAAATTTAAATCCGATTTTATTCGAACTTGCTACTTTATTTGATATTATAATTAATTTAAATAATTTTTTTAATATATCATTAAAAAATATTAATTTAATTACTAAATAATTAATAAAATACTCCATCCGCGTATTCTAACCCACCCCCGGTCGGGCGCCGTCGTCCTCCGCATTTTCCTCCCATGGAAGCCGACCTCCTCGTTTTCCATGGGAGAAAGACGAGCTGGTTTGTCTTCCTACCAGCAGTTGGTCGTCTTCCTAAGGAGGAAGACGGCCAGATCTGGTCGTCTTCCTCCTTAGGAAGACGCTCAGGTCGTCTTCCTTCCATGGAAGACGACCAGAGATCTGGCCGTCTTCCTCCTTAGGAAGACGACCAACTCGTCTTCCTAAGGAGTACTATTTAAATTTATAACACTACTAGAAAACTGCATTTTAGCAACGGATTTTTCCGTCGCTAAAGACTGAAATCCGTTGGTAAATTAAGTTTTCCGTTGGTAACAAGCTAAAATCCGTTATTAAATAAAAAAACTTTCGTCGATAATTCTCTATTTTCTAGTAGTGTAATATATATGTACCTATATTATATTATTAACTAGTCGTAAATTCGTGTATTTGCACGGAATCTAATTAATAATCATATATTTAAAATAATTCATACAATAATGAATGATATCAAATATATAATATTTAATAATTTACAAAATAGTAAATACATATTTTATTTTGTTAAACTAATGAGAATTATATATTAATAATAATTTTAAAAATCAAAACAAGTGTTTAATTTAAATTTAAAATTCATAAAAATGGTTATTTGGTATAAGTATCTTTTCAAGTTGGAAAACTAATGAGAATTATCTATTAATTATAACAATTTTTAAAAATTAAATAAATATTTTATCTAAGTCGGGAATTTATGAGAATATTTTTTTATCTTCTTAATTACGTAAGTATATAGATTATATATATAAGATTTTGGATGAATGCAAAAAAATTTATCAAACAGAAGATCGGGTTATTCATAAATTATATTTTATTATCTTCACATTTATTTTGTTTTATTAATGTTTTGTATCTATTTGTTCATAAGATAAAAATTGGGTATTTGAACTCAAACTTTTTCCTATTTTCTTAATATATCAGTTATACAAATTAATCAATTTTACACTCTTCAAAACACAAACAAATAGTAAAACTTTGTCACGCATTCTGTCTCTTACGTACATATATATTTTTAGGTTTTAGTTTATTAAATTTTTGTCTTTCTTTATTTGTTCTCTTGCAAACTAATAACAATGACATCTGAATTCATCTCAAAGAAGAAGTCATGTCCATTTTTAAGTATAATCATTTTCTCAGTTATAATCCTTATATTAGGAGCAATTTTACTTTACCGATTAGACTGGTTCGACTCGCCTCCCTCGCCCAACGACGAGCTGACTCACCCTTTTCCTACGGCCATGATGAAGGACGATCAAATCCTGAAAGGATCATATTTGTTGGGTCTGGGAAATTTGGCTGGACCTGAAGATATTGTGTATGATAGCAAGTCTAAGATAATTTATACGGGCTGTTCTGATGGGTGGATCAAGCGAGTGACAGTAACTGAGTCTGTAGGTGACACGGTTGTGGAAAACTGGGTTAACACTACAGGTAGACCGCTTGGACTCGCCTTAGGACTCGGAGGTGAAGTTATTGTAGCTGATGCATATAAGGTTTGTATAGAAATCTTTGTATCGAAATACTACTCTTTATCATTCAATTTGTTTATGGAAAAGGAAGAACAAGAGGACCCATGACTTCAAATATTAATGGTAGAATGCACATAACAATCCTTCAAGTTTTTCAATAAGATCATATAAACTTTTTACTTATTTCTTTGCTGTCTATGTCCTAAATATTTTAAATAGAGTTCATAAATCATAACCTTGAAGAAATACACATAGACATTAATATTGTGAGGGGTTAAGTGAAAAAAATAAAAGGGTTTATATGCAATTTTACAAAAAATTAATGGCTTTTTTGGTACCGTTTAAAATAGCTTATGAGCCATTAAAAAAAAAGATATCTTTATACCTTTGGAAAATATTAATATAACAATGTGAATTGAGAGTTTTTGAAATTCATATATTTATGAATTTTAAATTTAGAAAATGTATAAATTTAAAAATTACACCGTTAAGATTGAATAAAAATTCATAAAATTATAAGTTTTTTTTAATAATCAAATTTTAATATAATTTTTTTTTTATGAATGATTTTAAAACAATTTAACATGCACTCTTAAAAAATGATACCTATAGGAAGTGAGATTTCATATGAGAAATTAATAAAGAATGATTGATTAAATCTATTCATAAGAGAAACTTTCAATCTAAAATCGACCAATGTTTTGATTCATTAGGAATCTCTAGAGTTGGTAATATTGAGCTAAATAGTTAGAAATTCATGATTCATGTGATTAGTATTTAGTAACATGTTATTTTTATTGTGAATATAACTTGTAGGGGCTATTGAAGATAAGTAGAGATGGTGCAATTACAGTGCTAACTCACGAGGCAGAAGGCCTAAAATTCAAGCTGACAGACGGTGTAGATATAGCAAAAAATGGGAAAATATATTTTACAGATGCTTCATATAAATATAACCTCACTCAATTTCTGGTTGATCTTCTGGAACAGAAGCCCCACGGTCGCTTACTCTGCTACGATCCTTCAACTAAAACAACTCGAGTTCTGCTCCGTGATCTCTACTTCGCTAACGGGATTGCTCTTTCTCCTGATCAAGATTATCTTGTTTTCTGCGAAACCCCAAAGTAAGCAACCTTTCGTTCTTTCTCTCTCGCGTCCGGGCTGAAAAAAAATTCTGATTCTGCCACTGGAAAGAAATTATTTCTCTCTCAACAATTTATTTATTTTAATTAGGATTCTGCTAATGGAGTGATTATAACAATGTTGTGTGTTCCGAATTTTGGCAATTGAAGGAAAAGATGTGGAAAATATTACATAGAAGGGAAAAAGAAAGGCAGCATAGAACACTTTTTTAGGCTGCCTGGATATCCTGACAACATACATTACAATGGACGTGGCCACTTCTGGGTTGCAGCAGCCATGGTAATATCTAACTTAACACCATTACATATGTATGGCCTTAGATGGGTAATCGATTTTGAAAGTTATAAATTTTTAAATTATTTTATTGAAATACATATGTGGCATCGGTGTTTAGTTACTTATATCAGACTCTAGTTTAGTGAGGAATTTTGAGGCAGATTCAGTCACCACGTTATCCCTGAACTATCCTATCATATTATGACATGTTATTAAAATAGTGGCACTATCGTAATTTTATTTATTATTTTTTTACACATTTTAAATAGTACTATTACGATAGTGCCATTATATTAATGACATACCATAATGTGATAGATTTAGTTCACGGATGACGTGATGAATTTATCTAAGAATTTCTAGTAGTTTAGGTTAGATTATATAAAAATATTCTATTTTTAATTTTTTCGCTTATATTTTAAATTTTCAAATTCGTCAATTTTACTCTATTTCTCGAGTTTTAGTTTCAATTGCACTGGTATTACCCTAAATTTTGTAATTATTTTATGCAAACACATAATCATTTAACTTGATATTTATATCTTTAGTGATGAAATATCTTTCTCGTCAAAATAAAGGTAAAGCCTAATCACTTATATGAAACAAATTAAAGTTCTATAACCAAAATAAAATAATTTAAAAGTTTAGGGACTTTTATAATCAACTACCCCAGCTAATTCATGCAATTTGCGTGAAGCAATAATATTCTAAAAGCAATAATACTCTACCGTAGTAGCTTTTTTATCGTTGTATTTTGTAATATCCGTACTTAGATTGATTTTGATATTATTAAAAATTTGTATATATAACCATTAAACTTATATCATATTCATTTTCCTTTTTTTTAGGAATTTTATTTATTGTTCTAGTAATTTAGATTATTATTATAGTAATTATTTTAATTGATTAGAAATAAAAATATAATTTTGTTGTAAAATAAGTTTGTGATGGATTTGTGAAGGATTTAAAAGGTATTTTGTCAAAAAACCGTTACAATTTGTGACGGATTTGTGAAGAAAGATGTTAGTTCACAAATTAATTTTGTTTACCAAACAATTGTGACAGGAAATTGGTGATCAGAAGTACATAGGAGGAATGGATTCAGACATGGGAGGGGTTTTTGTGGTGAATTTGGAAGGGAAGTTAATAAATCATTACCATGATGCAAGTTTAATGCTGATCTCAAGCGCAGTCAAGATCAATAATTATCTTTACTGTGGCTCCATAGTCTATCCATACATTATACGTCTTGATCTTGCTCAAAATCCAGCATATTCCTCAGCGTAAGCTATACAATTGCACTACTTAATTGAATGATAAGTTGATATATTATTTTAAAATCGGCTAATTTAGTCCATTTAAGATGCCAGTACTAAAATTTTAAAACCAAGATATCAATCCTTGAACAAAGAAGATATAGAAATATAAAGCTTTAATATTATTATTGTACTTATAAATCTTGCCAACTTAAGCAAGTTCTTATACATAAACAATTAGAAGAATTCTATTTATGAGCCAACGTCATAAAAGAAAGAATAATTGCGGTTATTTGGAAGAACGATTTATTGTCATTTGCCATTGGAGAAACCACACCTTTCTTCTCCTTGAAACCATCTTCACAAGTGGTTGATGAATCCATGGCAGCACTAACATCACTATTAGCTTTATAATAATCGTTGGACTTTAAATCAGAAATAGCATCTTGTAAATCAGATTTTGCATCATTGTAAAGCTTCAAGCAATCTTTTAAGGCACCACTAATGTAGGGGTCCAAAGATTTTTGATTTAGAAGCTGGGAAATATGAGAGATTATATTTGTCGAATTCGATATAGCCAAGTTGATCGATATGAGCTCTAAATCGGCAAGAGTTGCAGTTTCGGCCTTGGGATCGGCTTGAAGAAACGCAACGCAAAAGTCGTAGCTAAAATTTTGATCAATAGCCGCTGCTTTCTTGCAATTATCGTTGATGGAATCTATATTTATGCTCATTGCATAGTTCAAGAAAAGAAAAATGGTAGCAAGGTTGAAGAGAAGGGCGTTCATGAAATAATTTTTCATCTTGTTAAACTTTTTTTGATCTATGAGTAATCAAATTTTCAAGTTTTTATTAGAAATTTTATATCTAACAAGGGAAGTTATAAGCATATATATTCTTATCGAAAATTTCTTACTTAGGTCATAAGAATATATATTGCTATCTTTAGGCTAATATGATCACGCAATGCATGCAATTTTATGGTCATATTTACTAAGAATATCTTCTTTGCAAGCTTTTCAAATTCTGTGACTTTGTTTATTTGTATACAAGAATATCCTATTGGATTTATTTCTTGATTTTGATATACCAACTTTACATATGTATTTAATCAAAAAAAACTTTACATATATATCTTCTAAATAAAGTATTGTACGCCAAACATTTTCCCTTTCTTCCTTATTTGAAAATGGATTCAAGAATAGGAATTTACAATTATTAGAAAATTTTCCAATGAAAAAAATAAACGTTCAAGAAGATCCAGATCTTTTACCATAATTATAAATTTTATTTCTATTCAAATATTTTAATATTTATTATTTTACCTAAATTCCAAACCTTTTATTGCAATTTTACTCCAATTGCCTAAATTAATTTAGAGCAGTGTGGGTGGAAAATTATGTTGCATGATTATTTCCTAACTAATTCATAATAGGTTGATGCTGTAACATTCTTTCAATTATTTCCTTCCATCTGTGTTTTCTAAACTCTTAGAATCAAGCTGTAAAGATATCATGTACTACAATGTACAAATTTAATATATACATACAATATATTTTTGAAATTTTATCATGTATTGGAGTATACTACATAACTATATACGTGCATTTTCAATTTGAATAACGTTAATCTAATTAAATAAATGAATTCTCCACCAGATCAACCATTCCAACATCATGTATATGAATTATTGATTCTTGATAACCAATCATATATCTTTTAAGACTATTAGTTGAATAACAAATATGATAGAATTCAATATTAGAAAGATATAAAAAGAATGTGGAATATATAAATAAATAGAAACTGACTAATTCATCATATAAAGATTTTAAGTTTGATGTCTAGCCTATTGTTGTAGTTACCATTTTTAGCTCATAAATCATGAATGTATTTGTATGTACATTTGGCCAACATTTATTTAGTATCACATTCCGATTCGGCTGGATAGAATAAGATGACTCCAGACTAAAAACATGGGAGCGCTGCTAGCCACTCTAGTGTGCCTATAGATTGAAGTCGAGTTTTAAGTGAAGTTGAGCGGCTCAATTTGTGAGATAATTTTCACATCTGAGGGAGAGATTTTGTTTTTGTCAGAGGTGGAATCTAATTACGTTATTGGTTAGTGGTTTTTATATTTTTGCCGATTATTAGGTAGTGGTTAGTAGTTAGATTTTCCCTTTTTTAAATCCGCCTCAACCAATTCAAACTTTGCTTATTGGCTCGTTTTCAAATTAGACTTAACACTCACCGAATTTGCACATTTTCCTATTCTGGCATAATTAAAAAAAATTATTCGTATTCTTGATTCAATTTTTTTATAAATTTTAAACTACATCAAATTGTGTTTTTAAAAACTATTTATAACTATTTTAAAAAAAAAAACCTAATATGTTAAGAGTTAAAAAAACCTAATATGTTGGAGTTAAGAAAACAAAATGTAAGATACGGTGGAATAAAAAATAAAATGTGCGATGCGTTAGAATAGAATTTTCTAGAGAACATAAGGGAAAACACTCCATTTACTAAAATAATAGTAATTTGTACATCAATAAGAAAAAGATAGAAATAATATCACGCCTTTTTAGCACTTTTATTTTTTTTACTCTAATGTCTTTTTTTATTATAATAATTGTTACTTTTTATTATTTTTTACGCTAAACATTGTATCTTTACTCTAACATGTATCTCTCTCTCTCTCTCTCTCTCTCTCTCTCTCTCTCTCTCTCTCTCTCTCTCTCTCTCTCTCTCTCTCTCTCTCTCTCTCTCTCTCTCTCTCCTTCTCCGTTTTTTCTTCTTTTCCACTTTTTTCTTCTTCTTTATCACTCCGTCGTCATTCCTCCAACGATCCGCCTTCGCCCCACCATCGGTTCGTCTTCGCTCCGCCGTCGATTCGTCGTTCTTCCATAGTTAACTTTAGCAATTTTCTTAACTCGTGGTGATCATTACGATTTAATTTAACTCTCAGATCTAAAAAATTTGTTCTTGTATTTTTTCAGTTTAAGATCGAAAAATTTGCATTAAAAACAATTTTATGATGAAAAAAATAATTTTCTGCAGAAAACAACGCTTGATTATCATATCTGTATCAATATGACGTTATCATATCAGTATCATAATACTGTATAAAAAACGATTTTCTGTCAAGAAAAGTGCTTGGTTATCATTTCGGTATCATTAACATTAGCATGTCTATATGATAATTATCATATCAATATCATAACATTATACGATTACAATAACAGTGTGATACAGTTATGATAATAGATAAATAAAGTTATGATAACAGTATGATAAATTTTATGATAATAATATGATACAGTTTGATAATAATATGATAAAGTTATATGATGAAATGTTATGATATAATTATGATAAAGTACTTTATGATAATGTTAATGATAATATATTATTATGATAAAGTATGTCATGATAATATTATGATAATATTTATGATGCTATTATGATACAGTATATTACGATAATGTTATGATAACGTTTATAAAAACAAGTTATGATAATAGTATGATAATGTTAAAGATAAGATAATGATAAAGTACGAAAAATAATTTTTACTTAAAGATTATGATACCGAGATGATAACGTCAGTGACAGTTATATTATATAGAGTAAAATCATAATTATTTTAATTCACAAAGTAAAAACATAAATCTGAAGAAAAAAATGAGGTATTTTTTGTAACTTTTCCTTATTGAGGTAAAATATATAAATATTTTTGTGATTTAGGTAAATATATAAATTTCCCAATTTTTTAAGTTACAATTTGAAATTAAATTATATAAATGTTTTTATACATATTCCTATACTATATGAATAATTCATAATCCATAATGTACAACCTGATTCACTTAAAAAAAATCGGCTATTAATCAACTATATCACTCCAACTTTGACCCCCTATCACTAAACCCTCTCAATTATAAAATCGACTGCTAAACTCTCTAAACTTTAACTATGATCAACTAAACACCGTTTTCCGTAAATTGACCAAAATATCCCTACAATCAATAAAAAAATAAAATCAAACCAACACTAACTAACCAAACAAACCTAAAATCATCCATCGATCTAACTAACCAAACCTAAAATCACCCATCTAACAAACCAAACCTAAAATTACCCGTTTAACCAACCAAATCAAATTTAAAAATAAAATAAATAATTAAAATAATATTTTTACATTTTAAATAAATAATTTTTTATTTTTCAAAAATAATTTTTTCTTGAACCGAATTCTCCTCCGACAGTGGGTCTGTTGTTCAACAGACCCACCACCGTCGGTGGGTCTATGAACAACAGATCCACCGTGGTAGGTCACCACGATGGTGGTGAGTTTGTTACAGACCAACCACTCGTGGCGGGCTTGTTCTGTTTAGACAGACCCACCAACGGTGGTGGGTCTGTTTTTCGACGAACGAACCAACCACAATGGGTCTGTTTTTGACCGGAAGCCGTTGCGGTGGTTTCCGGTGGGTCTATGGCGGCAGGTGGATAGTTATTGATTTTAGATTTGATTAAATAATTTTAGGTTTGATTTAATTTGATAAATGATTTATATTGGATTTATTTGGGTGGATAACTTTAATTTTGATTAGATTGGATTGGGTAAACGGTTTACATTGGGTTTATTTGGGTGGGTAATTTTAAATTTGATTTGATTGAGTTTGTTTGATTTTTTTAATTTTACCAGGGATGTTTTGGGAATTTTTAATGAGGGCAGGGCGGTTTTGGAGGTAAAGGGTTAGTTGATCATTAGATAAAGGTTAGGAGGTTTAGCGGCCGATTTTAAAGTTGAGGGGTTTAGTGATAGGAGGGCGTAAGTTGGAATGCCATAGCTAATTAATAGTCAAAAAAATCCAATGCAGGTGCAAGTTAGATAGTTTATCGAGGGAGTGGATTATCTGAAGTCTAAAATTCTCTCTATATTTTCAAGTACATTTAGATGTTTGACACTTAAATAAAATAATAAAAATGGATAGAATTAAATATCATTTTATTTAGATATTAAAAATTTAAATGAATTTGAGAAAAATGGAGGGAATTTGAATTTAGGATAGTTTATTCATACTTATATCAATCCCAATTAAATTTAAGTTAAGAATTTTTTTTTTCAAATTTAAAAGACAACTGAAATAAAAAAAATAAAAAGATTAGTTGTAACTAAAATTATTTTAAATACTTGGACTTTCCATGTAAGCCAAACTTAAACATCAACCGCTCTATTCCACGTCATGTCCATTTGGCGTTTATACCGCGATCCACAAGATTTGATACACACCCAACTTAAATTAGGACGTAATTAAAGTTTTTTGATGAATTAGGACATAATTAATTAGAACAATTTTTGAAGTTTAATCTACTGAAATGGTGATTGTTATGAAGTTTTGGAATTAAATTTTCGAATACTCAAAAATTCCTTCATTCCGGATCACTCACTGATGAAAAATTATTGCACACAACCGTTGCGCCATGTCATTCGTGCAATAAACCAATTGTGCGTTAGCCATGTGGAAAATTGAATGATAAAAAAAATAAGTAATAATTAAAAGATTCCCTATCGGAAATGCTCATTGCCTTGATATAAAAATGACGCGGCGCAACGGTTGCATGGGATAAACACTCCTCACTGATTGGGTAAGTCTTTTGTCGCTATGATTCCTTCTTATGTGATATATTTGCCTACAACTTTAAACTCTAACAATTCCACACAAACAACCAACTAAGCTGTTTAGACCAATCTGGCAATCCGGGCTAGCTAGTGAGTAGTGATTACAGTAGATAAACTCTTTTTTTTTTGTTTTTTTTTTCATCTTTTTCATCAAATTTATCATTTATTGATTCTATTTGATATTTATGTTTTAAAATTAATATTTTAACTCTATTAAATATTTTACTAAATTTTTATTTTCTTTATTTAAGTTAAATTTATTATTTTCTTATTCAAATCAAATTCATAAATTTATTATTTTCTTATTCAAATCAAATTCATCAACTTTTTAATATATACTTAAATTAGAAAAAAATATTAAATAGTAGTTTATAAAAAAATTAGCCATTAAACACTTTCAGCGGATAAGAGTTTTATATTCTTATTCTTCTATTTTAGTTTTACCAAATCAAAACATATATTTTTTAAGATTTTTAATTCTATTTTAAAAAGAAAACATATGTAATTTAACTGGATTGGGATTACCTCAAGTTCATTTGAACTTGAGGGGGTCATGTTCACGATCTACACCGTTCATTTTTCAGATTAATGTGATTAAAATTGTACTTTTTTTTATCTACACCGTTCATTTTGTAATGAACGGTGTAGATCGTGAACATGACCCCCTTAAATTCAAAATGAACTTGAGAGAATTTCAATCCAAACTAACTATGAAAAGTTAATATATATGTAAAAATATGATTTAATAAGTAATTATAAAATATTTTGAAAATTTATTATGACGTAAATGTATAGATCTTATCAATTTAAAAAAAAAATCCAATCATTTCGACTTTTTTCATTTAAGATCCAACTTTGATTAAAATCAACGTTTTTAAAGGTATAGGCATAAAAGCAAAAACTATTTAAATATGATACACAATTTTTTTTGTCAAATATAGTAATCGACTCTTTGAAATTTCAATATTTAGTTGTTAGTTACGGAAGTGTAGTTCAAATCAACAATCTCTTAATGCACTTACCATCTAAGTTAGGCCACATTGGTGTATGTGTGGGTGATCGTGCACTTTATATATGGAAAAAGGGGCATATATGCTACTAATGTTAGTTTATAGCAAGCTCAAATATGCCTTAATGTCTAAAAAGGTCCAAATACACCCTTAATGTCTTTCAAGTGGTATGAAAAAACACTTACTGCTAAAAGTACGTTACCTTTCGTTGAGAAATGTTAAATGTGTCATATATGGCTAAGGGCAGATTTGAGCTTCACATTAGGGGCAATATTTATCCTTTTCTATATAGTATACTATAGTCATAAATATTGATTATAGGGATTAATCTCACATATATCTTCAACAAATCAATTTCTTCTTTACTTGCACCAAAAAATAGTTGCAGTCAAAATGCAAGCTTCTTCATCTTTGAGTTCAGCTTTCTTGAATTGCAAGAAAGAACCCATCAAAATGAACAATTTATTTAAGAAAAATGCTTATTCCTCTTGGACTCGATTTACTTATGCTTATTTTAACAAATTTGATTCAAAATTCCCACAAAATTCTCGAATACGGTCACGTTTTTCTTGCGATGGTGAGGCCGAGTCATGGAAATCTATGGAGGGTCTTGTTTGTAGCTCTGCTAATAATGTTCCTTTGTCTCCTATAAGTTTCCTGGAGAGAGCAGCCAAGGTTTACAGAGACAGGACTTCAGTTGTATACGGTGATGTGAAGTATTGCTGGAATGAGACTTATGATCGCTGTCTTAAGCTTGCTTCTGCCTTAACCCAGTTGGGCATTTCATATGGAGATGTGGTTAGTTTCTTCGGTTTTATTTCAATCTCACCGTTTTTATTCATTTTTTTTTTATTTTTTTTTAAGGATTTTAACTTTCTGAGTTGTTGATTTTTAAGTTTGTTTTTCTGGGAATTTGAATGTAGTTTTATTGGATCATAGATTCATAGCCATTGTGATGCCAATTGTTTCCATATAGTGTGAAGATTAGGTTGCGAGATCCTGTTTTGATCATGGAATTGTGTTGGTTTAAATTAATAAAGTGTTTAATTAAGAATGATAAAGCTCTTATAAAAGTTCAGTTTGCAATCTTAACTTGTGATTTCAGGGTCAAATTATAATTTATTTTTATATATTTTAATCAATTAAAGATAATTTTCTGTTTATTTTTAAATCGATTAAAAATAAAATTATATAATATGAGTAAATTTATAAACAAAAAATATTAATTTTATCTTTTAATAAACCTAAAAATAGAGAGTATTATTATTAATTCATCTAAATATAAAATATATTTCTTACAAAATAACTGAAAGAGAGTTATTTAAATTCCAAGTTATAAATTGAGAATCAGATTAACCCTTTTTCGATAAGATATGGTTTATGTAATTTTCTTTAATTCCGGCTGTCATTGTCATTATACATTAGGCCATTGATGAAAAACCTTCTTCTTCCCCATTAAACAATTTCTCCTTCATGATTTTATCTTGGATTAGGATAAAAGTGCACTTGAATTTGAAAATCAAGTTAAATAAATTTATACCATTAATTATAGATAAAAAAAAATATATAGATTAAAAGAGTTTAAAATAAGATAAGTTAATTTATATATTTTATTTATAATAAATGATGTAATTTTATCAAATTTGACCTTTCATGTTCAAGTAAATTTGAAATGGCATCTTGTTTTGTAACTATAAACACTTCATCACCAAAATAGTAAATAATAATTCATTAAGTATATCTAGCATGCTATTATTTAAAATAAATAAATAAAATAAAATAAAATAAAAATCAAATTAAATTATTAATTTAAATCATCTTAAATAGAAATGTATTTTAATTTGATTAAAATAACTTAAAAATTGATTTGGATATGAATAATTAAAAAAAGTTATAATTGTGTGTTATGTTATTCGTAAAATAAATCCATAATGTGCTAATCATTTGGAATATTTAATTAAAAAAATTATATTATATATTCATTGGTTAGTATAAATATGATATGACATTGTGTAAAAGAAAACTATGTTATCATCACTCCTTGTTTGAATAGGCGTAATGCCTTAAAAAAAATTACGATCTTTTAATCTTTTACAATCCTACTCCGACGTTGAAAAATCACCAATTTTATTCTATTTTGATTTTTTGTGTTTCAATTGTATCCTGAAATATTAAATTGACGTCCTTTTTATTTTGTTAAAAATTCAAAAGCGTTCTTCATATCTAGCATATATTAATAGTATATATTTAAAATTTATTTAGATTTAGTAAAATTAATTAAAAAATTAAATTAGTTTTAATTTAATTATGATTTTTAGTTAGTTTTTTAAAAATAAATGACTTATTTATAATTTTTTAAATAAAATAAATATAATTTTATTTTTAAATTTAGTTAATTAAATGATTTTATCCTTTAAGTAAACAAATTGTCAGAAATTTAAAAATTGAGATACAATTAAAACAAAAAAATGCAAAATAAAATAAAATTGAATAGTCACGTAGTCACGTAGGAATGAAAAGACAAGAAAAAATGGTTTCAACTATAGCTGATGACTGATGTATTAGTCCAATTTGTCTAATTAAACAAAGTTCGTCTAATTTTGCGATAATCACGATTAGATGGCTAAAAATACTATAGCTGATGACTGATGTATTAGTCCAATTTGTCTAATTAAATGAAGTTCGTCTAATTTTGCGATAATCACGATTAGATGGCTAAAAATACTATAGCTGATGACTGATGTATTAGTCCAATTTGTCTAATTAAATGAAGTTCGTCTAATTTTGCGATAATCACGATTAGATGGCTAAAAATACTATAGCTGATGACTGATGTATTAGTCCAATTTGTTTTGCAGGTTGCAACTCTGGCCCCTAATGTTCCGGCAATGTACGAGCTGCATTTTGCAGTCCCTATGGCAGGAGGTGTCCTTTGTCCGCTTAACACACGGCATGACTCTAATATGGTATCTGTCCTGTTGAAACATTCCGAAGCTAAGGTTCTCTTTGTAGACTTTCAGTTGCTCGATGTTGCTAAGGAAGCACTTGATCTTCTTGAAAAAACAGAATCAAAACCCCCGATACTGGTTTTAATTCCTGAGGCTGATAGTTTGTTAGCTTCTAAATGTAGTTCAAATAATTACGAGTATGAAAGTTTATTGGAAAATGGAAATAAGGAATTTGAGATTCGACGACCGAAAAGTGAATGGGATCCCATCAGTGTAAATTATACTTCTGGGACAACCTCGAGACCGAAAGGCGTTGTTTATAGTCATAGAGGAGCTTACCTGAATTCGCTCGCGATAATCGTCCTTCATGGCATGGGAGCAATGCCTGTTTATCTTTGGACAGTGCCTATGTTTCACGCCAATGGTTGGTGCCTCACCTGGGGAGTGGCTGCACAGGGTGGCACCAATGTATGCATCAGAAAAGTCACCCCAAAGGGCATCTTCAATAGCATAACACAGCACAATGTGACACACATGGGAGGAGCACCAACTGTGTTAAACATGATTGGAAATTCTCCAGTGAGCGACCAAAAGCCGCTTCCTCATAAAGTCGAAATAATGACCGGGGGTTCTCCACCTCCTCCGCAGATCATTTTCAATATGGAAGAATTAGGTTTTGGTGTATCTCATATATATGGCCTGACAGAAACTTATGGTCCGGGGACTTATTGTGTGTGGAAACCTGAATGGGATTCGCTACCTCCGAACGAGAGGGTAAAGATGAAAGCCAGACAAGGGATGCACCATCTTGGCTTGGAAGACGTTGATGTGAAAGATCCGGCAACCGATGAAAGCGTGCCAGCTGATGGTAAAACAATAGGTGAGGTCATGTTCAGAGGAAACACTGTCATGAGTGGGTACCTTAAAGACTTGAAAGCTACAGAGGAAGCCTTCAAAGGCGGATGGTTTCGAAGTGGGGATCTTGCAGTGAGACATCCTGATGGTTCTATAGAAGTGAAGGACCGGTTGAAGGATATCATAATTTCCGGTGGAGAGAATATATGTACAGTTGAAGTGGAGACAGTTTTGTATAGTCATCCTGCAATTTTTGAGGCAGCTGTAGTGGCACGGCCAGATGATTATTGGGGACAAACACCTTGTGCATTTGTGAAGTTAAAAGATGAATTTGATGTGAGCGGGGAAGATATAATCAAGTTCTGCCGGGATCATTTGCCTCATTATATGGCCCCTCGGACTATCGTATTTGAGGATTTGCCTAAAACGTCCACTGGGAAAGTGCAGAAGTTTATTCTTAGGGAGAAGGCAAAGGCCATGGGAAGCCTTTCTTGAAAATGAAAGGATGTATATATAGAAACTCAAATTTACTTGGGGAAATAAAGAATTGAATTCTTACATAATGTCTGAACTATTTATTCCGTCAATAGTTGATTCATTTAAGCCTAACTCTAATGGTTTGTACATATATCAGATTTTAATGTGCTCCCAAGAAGATGGATATCTACTACAGTTGCAGAGAGAATATGTAGCTAGCCTATCCGTTTGCATTTGCAGGATGCAATGGCATGGTATGGTTCTTATCAACATTGAGACGAAAAAATATAGGAAGAGGTGATGAAACCATATTATCCATTCGGAGCTCCTCCCAAATCTACGACTACAAGTCAGACGACAAGATTATACTTCCACGTCAATCACCATATTAATATGATGTAACGCCTTATGTAAATAGCAGTATATTCTATCGACATTGATTGTCACATCAAACTTATTATATAAAAAAATTGAATTATTTCAACTTGACCAAATGTAGTATCTTTTGATGATTCGATCCTTGTGCATCAACACTTGATTAGTTTTAAGAGATGATAGGGTTGTGAGGGTTGATACGGAGGATGTAGGGAGCTTCAATGGAACCCATATAAATGTGAGCTCTAATCTTGACAGCCGATGAAGTAAATCTCAAACTAGGATCATAGTAATGTGCAATTGGATTGCCTTCCAAATCCACAACAAAAAAACCACCATGGTTTGCTGAATATATTGGTCCTATCAGCTTTATCAGAATTGCCATAATCTTCCTGATGAAAGGATACTTATATGAAGTGTCCCAATATGCTGAGTTTCCCTGCCAATTTTCAACAAAGTTGATTCATTATGACCTATGTTGTACGGAGACAGCAACGAAAACGGTGAAACAATTTCTTTTCTTTTTTCAAAATTAAAAAATGGAAGGGTAGGAGAAACTTGTAAATAATAAAAACATTGGGATAGATATATAATTAAATATTTAAAATTGTGAAATTTTATATCTATCACATTTTATTTATAAAAGATATATTTTCATCATATTTATGATAATTAATAAAATAAACTATTTGAATATGACTAAAATTTAAGTTTATAACAAACAATAACATGGATTATAGAGATTGTATTTTCATAAAGATAAATTGAAGTGGTTTTGTTTGTAGATGTTGGTAACTAATTAAGTTTTTCTTTTTAATTTATAAGTAACTCTTTAATTTTTTTAGGAAATGGGTTTTCTATCAAGAAACAAGTATTTAAATTTATATTACAAAAACATCCCGAAACATTTTATATAAACAAGTACATGTAGGGGTCTGCATTAGGTTCAAACAAAACCGTAATTCCCTCTTTTCCAAAATAAACCCGAACCAAAATTTTAAGAGGTGGCGTAAATTTTCAAAGCATTATGTTGCTTTTTCGGTTTAACTAATGCTTCTTCGGTTTAACTAATTTTAAGAACTGATTTTTTCGATTTGATTCAGTTTGTACGCACCTCTACTTACAAATTAAGATGTATATTTCTAGAGAAAAAGACTTACTGCTGATAAAGCAATCCAGAATTGCCCCTGTCCATCATAATGAATGTTATCAGGTAACCCCGGAAGGCTTATAAAACTCTCAACCTGTCCTTTTTTATTTCCTTCAATGTAATACTTTCTACATCTTCTCCTGCAATGATCAATTTTATCGCTTTTAGTCTATAATCAAAACAAAGATTGAGACATGGCACTAAACTTTTATTTTATATTCTTATTTGGTACCCATACTTTACTTCATTTTTAAATGATACGAAAAATTTATTTTTCTTTCAAATTTAATTTAGTTCGAATTTCTTAGCAAAATAAATTGATATAACAATCTGCAGCATCATATATTCTATGAATATCCTAGTATCTAAGACGTCACATCATATGACGACTAGTGGCAGAATTAAAAAAAAAAATCAGATCAGTCTAAATTTTATCCGACTATTCTTTAACTTTCTGACAGCCGGACTCTACCTCTTTGATCCTGAATTCACTACAAATTTTACCAATTTATCTTGAAAATTTTCAAAAATATTTGATGGCAGTTCGGGCTAGAACCTACACTAGACTATGTGGTATAGCCCCTGATGGCGACTGATATGGTGACCGATATCACAACATAATGCTAAGAATATATTTCACCCGATTGTCATATAAGATCGGAAAGTAATCAAATAATGTTGAATCAAAGAAGCAAGAGTGTGAGCATACATGGGGGTTTCACAGACGACTAGAAATTGTTGATCCGGGGAGACTGCAACTCCATTGGCGAAGTGAAGATCGCGAAACAAGACTTTGGTCTCCTTGGTGGCAGGGTCATAGCTGAGCAATCGACCATAGGGCTTACCCTCCAAAATATCAAATATAAATCCATGAAAATCATACTTGGATGAAGCATCTGTAAAATAGATCATCCCATCTTTTGCTATATCCACACCATCTACAAATTTTAGTTTGACACCCTCTGCCTCATTTGTTAGAACCTCAACTTTACCATCACCATTAATCTTCAATAACCCCTGATCCACAAAATGGTGCATCAAGTTTACAAGTTAAAGATTATAATTTAACTATTGCTACATTTACATCCTTTCAAAGGAAAAAAAAAGCTGTTGGTACATTTACATTGCGTTTAAATACATCATTAAATAATTTTTTTATTTTAAAATGGTATTTACAATTTGCAATATAATTTTAATAAAATGGTGAACAATTCAGTTAAACGACATGTAAACTAATATCCATTTCAAAGTAAAATATATAGCTTGTGAATGTTTATGTGACGTGACAAATATTTTTGAATTAGATAGCCATATCAACAAAATAAAATCAAAAATCTTTGAGACAAAGATGAAAGTTTGGTAATTTAAAAAAAAATTGATATTTAATACTCACCCGTCCCAAAGATAGAAACAATTCCAACTTTTGGTGTTTCATAAACATATAAAAAGTTACTCCTTCCCTTCATAATTAATTAATGTTTTCGAATTAAAAAAATACAATTTATATGACGTGCTCATTTACCAATGTCCTTTAATTATCGAGTACTTATTCCATATTTTAGTTGTGCCATGTCATATTACGATAGAAATTTTCTTTATTATTAAATTTTCCACATGACTAAACATTATTAGTTTGTTGTACGAATGACATAGCGGTGTATTGTATAATTTTCCAACCTATAATTCTTAGGATTGGAATTCCCTCAAGTTCACTTTGAACTTGGAAGGGTTATATTCACAATCTACACCATTCATTGTAAAATAAATGGTGTAGATCAAAAAGTTACAATTTTAATCAAATCAATCTACACCGTTTATTTTACAATGAATAGAGTAGATCGTGAACATGACCCCCTCAAGTTCTTGAACTTGAGGAAATCCCAATCCTAATTCTTATCAACATTTTATCATGAATTAAAATTAAATTAGTAAAACTTAACTCATATATTATTAATAATATACTCTAAATTCTAATTTACTATTATAACAATTATCTAAAATTATTTAAATATCACTTACCATAATTTTATAAAATAAAAATAGATAAAATATATGTTTATCTAAAATAATGTGTTACTCTAGATATACTTAATTAATAAATGTTTTTAGTAGCTATTTATAAAAATTTATCTTTAATTAACTAATCTAATAATTTTTGTTAATTTTATTTTTTAATTCATTCCAACTATTATTTTATTATCTGCAACACTATCATCTAAAAAAGCTAAAATATAAAGAAAAATTATCAATTAAAAATAAATGATCATATTATCATCCAATTTATAATTTTAGAAGTCACAAAATATAAAACATAAGAACTGTTTGTTTTTTTTTAACAGATATATTAAATGTATTGAAAATGGCCACTTAACAAATGTCATATCAATAATATTAGGAGTTTTTTGAAACAAATTTGCAGGAAAATTTTATTTTTAATTTTTTAAAAATGCATTGAAGATGGCCACTCAACCAAGTGCCATGTCAATATACTACTCCACTTGTAAGAATTATTATAGGGGTTAGACCCGTTGGTAGTACAGTATCATGCACATATATTAATGCATTTCTTAAAATTGTGCAGAAACTTAAAATGTCAGTTGATAAGGAACGGACGGAATATTGTATTTAATGTTAGTTATAAATAAAATTATTAAGATACTCTCACAATTGTATTGTATTTAATGTATTTATAGACAAAACTAGTTGACCGTTTGAATGTAAATAAAATATACTCCTGAGACTTCTAGAACAATAATAAAACATACCTGGATCTTATATATTACGGGGTCTATAAATTGGTAAGGAATTAAAAAAAATTAAGATACCTAATGTAAGGAAACCAAAAAATAATTCTTTTAATAAAATACTATATAGTACTAACCGTTAACAAACTATATAAGTAAATTCAAGTATTCAACATTAAACAAATAATATAGAGCCAGTGCTTGACCATGTTCATGCACATCTTATATTTCAAAGTTGTTTTAATATGGAAAAATAAATTTGATGTTATTTTAATATTTAATGCACAAAAGATAAAATACAGACCTCGAAAGCATCGGCTACCACAACTTCATCGCCGAATCCCAAGGCAAGTCCAAGCGGTCGACCACCCGTGTTAACCCAGTTTTCCACAACCGAGTCATCCACCGATTCGTTGACCGTAACTCGCTTAATCCACCCATCTCCACAGCCTGTGTAAACGAGTCCAGACTTGGTGTCATATACTATATCTTCTGGACCTTGCAAGAGCCCCTTACCCAAAAATTCTGATCCTCGAAGGATGTGAGTTCGCGTAATGGACACATTAGTCGGAGGCTGAGTCAACTCGTGAATCGGCATAGGAGACGGGTCAAACGAGTCTAGCTGAAAAACTGCGACGGAGGCGAGTATTACAGGTACTAAGAACCATAAGAAAATAGTGAAGAGAGATGGCCATGAAGAACTTCTGCCGGGGGCTTGAGAATTAGTATTTTCTGAAGGCATCTAGTTCCTGGTTTTGTATTTTTGCTTCAAAACCGTAATATACATCTATATATGACTAAATCTATCCTAATACATTTATACGACTAGTTCAACAATTAATTAACTCATATTTATCCATCAAAAAAACAAAATTAACTCATATTTTATTGTAAGTTATATTATATTAGTTACTCTATTGTTTTTTAAAATAATACCATAACGCCACATGTTTTGAATTATGTTGAGGAAATTTATATGTAAAAATGTATAAATCATTTTCTACTAGAATAAAAATATTTATATAAACTATATCCATCATAAAATCCTTGTACTATTTTTTTGTTCACTTGATTTTTGATAGATGTTTTACACTTAAGTAATTTATTAATTATTTATATTATATATATGTAGTCCTTTTAAAGTTGTCGTTTCATACAATTAAAACGATGATATTTTTTATAGTTTTATCCATAAAAAAAACTATAAATAGACAAACTAAATAGTTAAAAGACTATTTAAATATAAAAAATGTGTTAGAATCAAGCCAAATAAAAGCTAACAATATGGAGATTTTTTTGGTGGATTTAGTCTTTATATAAAAATTTACTTATGTTAGTTTTTTTAGGATCTTGCATTTTTTTTCTTCTAATTGATATATTTAGCTATATATTGATTAAATAATTAAATCAAAAAAAGTAATTCATACATGATGAAGAGATAAATTAAATAAAACAAAAAAATACTATTAATTTACTATTTTTTTTCGCTTCAAATTGATAGATAATTTGGGATAAACACCAATGTTGTCAAAACCGACCCGACCATTGAACTAATTAAAACAAAGAGTAAAGGGTTACAGCTTCAACCGGTTGAACTAGAATTCAATCGAGGGTTAAAAGTAATAATATATTTAATAATTATTCATATAATTTTATGAGAAATAAATAATTTATATAATAAAATATATTGAAAAACAAAAAACCGACTTATTTGAAATATATTTAATAAAATAAAATCTAAACATATAAAAGCTATTATCTTATGTTGTTGCATGTTGTATGCTACTTTCCCGGCACTGGGATCGAACCCCAGCCTTGGTATCTTTATTTTTTTATTAAGGACTATCGAACATGTCGGATACGGATCCAGGTTTACCGGTTTAATTGTAAAAATCAACGGTTATCCAGTTGGCTCGATGAGAAAAAAAATAATTTCTAAATATAGGTATTATTAGTGCAGTCCGAACCGGTAACGTGACCGATTTTCGATTTTTTCGGGTGAACCGGTCGGTTCAGTTCGGGTTTAACAACAATGATAAGCCCAAGTACTAAACAAATTAGTAAATATATATAAAATTAATAATTTATAAAAATATGTCATGCTTGCTCCTCATTTAATGCCGTATTAATTTTATTTTAGTGATTTTAGCTCTTTTTTTAACATAGTGTATTATTCCATTTGTTCTAATAAAATTGTTCATTTTATATTCTCACACAGTCTAAAAAATACAGTTAATGTTATGAACTTCTAAAAAAAATTATTTTTCCTGTGTATCCCTATTTAATATAGTGATAAAAATTTCATTTACTTATAGCTATAAACACTATCTCATTAGAGATTTGAATAGGGGCAATACGCAAAAATTAATCTTAAAGAGTGTTAGTTTATTAGAAGTGAATAAGAATTATGGATAAAAAGTTGAAAAAATAGAGTAGCTCTATTAAAACAGAGAAGTATAATTAATGAGAATATGTATTTTATTGAATTATTTAAGGTATCAATGGCTGATTATAATTTAAAATAATAATATTTAGAATAGTGCTCTTAATACAAAATGAAAAAAATATTAATTTTTTATAATTGAAAATGTTATTAACATAGGATTATTAAATAAAACATGGTTTGATAACTAAATATTTATTTTTAATAAATTATGGGAATTAAACTTGTAACTTTTTATGATATATATTAGATGCCACTAGCCTATCTCTACCACGTGTGATAGCAATAGTATTTTCTTGTAGCCTTGGGCTGCATGCAAATATTGTTTAAATAAAAGGTCAACGCGCATCCTGAACTTGTGATATGGGGTCAGCTAACTCAATTTATATTTTTTTGAACAACTAATCCCAAAACTCTTCATTTTTGGATCAAATAAGCCAATAATTTATATTTTTATTTAAAAAATGAATTTAAGATAATTATATCGCAATAATTAGAAAAATATTTAATTATATTTTTGCATCTCTCACCTCCGATTTGTATTTTACGCATTTTAAAAATATAATTATGGGGTTATTTGATCCAAAATAAAGAATTTTGGGATTAATTGCTTAAAAAAGTATAAATTGAATTAGATGACCCTGTGTCACAAGTTCAGAGGACGCGTTGACCCTTTGTTCAATATTGTTTATATTGGTTTATTTCTTTTACATGTATTTCTTCATAAACAAGAAGGTGGGGTCCTTATTCACCCTTTTTTTTTTCCATTACTGTAGTAGCTAGTGGTTAAGTATCCTCGCTATGAAAGGTCGTCATTTTAGGTATCTTAGCTTTACTACTATAAAAGAAGGGTTTTACTATTCGCCGTCCTTTTTTACTTAACACCACCCATGTAAAAGACATTTCTACCTTTATAACAAAAATTTTAAAAAAAGTTCTCTCAACTCATTCGAACACATTCGAACAAATACGTAAAAAGTCGATTAAAATGAAGGATAACGAGTACAATTCGTCGGGTAACGAGTATCGACGTTAGGAAACAAGTTTTTCCGGCTTTTCCGAGGTAAAAATAGTTTTTTTTAATTTTTATTTAATTTTTTTTAGGGGGACGATCGCATCCGGAGGGGACGCCAAATTTCGGCGTTCCTCCGGGGACGTGAAACGTCCTCTCTGGAGGACTGGACGCCGAAATTTGGCGTCCCCTCCTCCGGAGAGGACGTGAAACGCCACGTCCTCTCCAGAGGAGGGGACGCCGGACGTCCGCATGAACCCCCTTCAAGGGTTTCCGGCTGCGACCGAAACATCGCGGCCGGAAATTAATTTATTTAAAAAAAACGTTAAAATAATTTTTTTTTAAATAATTACAGTGATTTTTTATTGCATATTATTACGATTTGTTAAACGTAATTATTTATGTTTTGCAGGTTCATTTAGAAGATTATGGCGGTGACGGAATTGATTACAGCGATTGGTTTAAGCCAGGACATGGGTTTGATACTGATGTTGAAGCAATTACTTGGGCTAAGACTACTGCTATAAGGATTGGTTTTGAATTAGTCATTTCGTCACATAAGAACAAGGGGAAAAAAAGCTTCTACGATGTGCTCGGGGTGAGCGTTACAGAGGTTCGTTCACAGATTCTGATTCCTTCGTACGGAAAAATACGAAGACAAAAGCGTGTCAGTGCAAATTTAAAATTGTTGTCAAATTAGGAAAGACTGCATGGTTTATACTTACGAATCCTGGTATTTCGAGTACACACAACCATGCTTTAGCTGTGTATCCTGAAGGATACCGTCAGATGAGTGGGCTGAGTGGCGAGGCGAAAGAAATTGTGCGAGATATGAGTGCGGCACAAGCGAAGCCGTGTTCTATTATGGCAGCTTTGAAAGAAAAAGTACCATCTGACAACCCTACAATAAGGCAAGTGTACAACTACAGAGAGACTTTGAGAAAGTCTAGCTTTGAGGGTAGAGATGTGGTTGCGCAATTTTATCACATGGCTCAGAAAAATGATTATGTACACTGGACTCTTGCTGAGGAGGATACAGGTGTGGTGACCTATATTTTCATATCTCATCCTGATTCAGTAAGACTACTTCTTTCGTACTACTGGATCATCGGTATGGACTCCACGTACAAGACGAACAAGTACAAGCTGCCTTTTTTTGAGATTATTGGAATGACTCCTTGCAACAAGAACTTCATAAATTAGGAATAATAGTGTCATCCTCGGGTCCACCAAGTACTGGACCAGTAACGGTCCACACGTCAACCTCTTCGGGTCGTCTGTTCGACCCTGAAAGTAACATTAAATATAATTAAATTATATTTAAATTTTTTAACAACATTATTAAATTAATTAATATCATTTCATTATATTTACCTGATGACGAGTCGCCAACGAACCGACCACCTGCACCCTTCTTCCGTTTAGAAATGTAAAATTTTCACTTGGCTCGTCCTCTGAGCTCTCAAAATCATCAGACTCTCTAAGATCATCAACAAACATGCGTCTGTTATCGGGAGAAGTATGCGTCGGTTTCGTCGATTGGTTCTTCCGTCGAGCTGAGGCAGAAACTTTACGCGTAGTAACGTGACGGGCTCCCGACCCCCCTAATTCTGGGGCCAAAAACGACTTCCCTCTACGCTTTCCGCCCTGCGATTATAAAAATTTAAATATAAGTTACAGAAATAATATATAATTTATATTAAATCGAATAAATTCCTAAAATCATTTAACTTATTTAAAATAATTATTTATTTTATAATTTTTTTTAAAATAAAAAATATAATAATTATTAATTTTTTTTTTTAAAAAAAATATAATTTCCGGCTGCGACCTGTTCGTCCCCTCCGCCGGAGGGGACGTGGATCTCCCACGTTCCCTCCGGAGGAGGGGACGCCGTTTTCCGGCGTCCTCCTCTCCGCAGGGAACGTGAAATGGGGACGTCCCCTCTAAAACCGAATTAAAAAAAAAATAATTCAAAATTTTTTTAAAATTTTTTTACCGGGGATTGTCGATCTTCATCTCGTTCGGAATCCGACATTTCCGTAGAATATGAGTTTGAATATGGTTGAATTAGTTGAGAGGATTTATATTTTTTGTTTATGATTTGGTTTTCTATTCAAAAGGTGAAAAGGGTAAAAAGGTAATGTGCATGGGCGGTGTTAAGTAAAAGCGGGTGGTGTTTAGCAATCCAGTAAAAGAATCAAAGTTATGTCTACAGGCTACAGACACCAAGAAAATATTTAGGCACAAAGACAACCATTGTCTAATGAATAATTATACAACATAATGGTTGCGCCACGTCATTCGTGTAACAAACCAATGAGGCGTTAGTTATACAAATATTTAATGATAAAAAAAATAAGAATTTAAGAAACTTTTATCGCAAATATTTATTGGCTTGTTGTAAAAATAACGTGGCACATCCGTTATATGGGATTAACACTTTTATCTAATTGACTGTCTATTCTGTTTTGCAGGTAAATCGCCACCACAAGGACCAGACTCCATAAATAACCATATAAAATTAATAATAAATGGAATTTAAAAAAAAAAACATGAACAAACTCTTTGGAAGTCCATGTAAGCTGTATCTTCTTAACTCTCATTGTTGTTGTAATCAGCATTTCCATTCATATCTCATATCTGGCGATGCTCCATCATAACTATCGCTAAGGATAGAATCACATTGCAATGGTGGAATCAGAATTCTGATTCAAGGTGCGGAATTTTCTCGTTTGTTTCAAATACATAATTCATGTTTTTGAAATTCAAACGATATATAGTTGATTATTTAAAGAAAATTTAAAAAAGTGTGTTGTTTAATTAGTTTTGATTTTTGTTTTACTAGATGATGAAAAAACTTGAAAAGTTGAAAAACGAGTAAAAGGAAAAAGAAAAAGGGCTTAGTGTAGAAGATATGAAATAAAATAGGACTATTCCTGATTTTATATCCAATGTTTTATTTTTTTTTTCAAGAAAAAAAATAAAAAACAATAAAAGCCAAACTGTCTTTTTAGTCCTTATAATAAGTTTATACATCTATCTTAATTTCCTTTTCAAAATAGCAGTGCTTAGTTTCAGGTTCAATCATGGCGGTATAATTCGATGGAAATTATACCATCATCACCGAATTAATTAATATAAGTGAATTAATTAATTAATATTTGATCAATTAAATAAACTACTAATATTTAATTAAACATATGTATATATTGATATAATTAATAAAAAAATTAATTCTAAAGGGCATAAATGATTTATTTTATCAAATATTGATAAATCAAATAACATGAAAAAATTGAAAAAAAAATTAACAACATATCGGCCAAGCAAAATATTCCTCCAAACAAAAATTATTTTTTTGCCACTATCATATCTGTAGAAGCATTTGATCACTACACAGTGATTTGATCATATTTGCCACTTATATGACAAGTTGAGTTTGAGTTACAGTTAAAACTGTACATTCTTTCTCATCCTCTTTCTCTAAATCTACATGATTTGCATAAGCACTTTAACCTCTGCCTTGCCATGAGTTGTAGTTGCTTGTTCGTTGAAATTCTTGACAATGATTCCTTGGTCCATAGTTCAACTGATTATGATGAT
The DNA here is from genome assembly GCF_937616625.2 of Mercurialis annua. Lineage (NCBI taxonomy): Eukaryota > Viridiplantae > Streptophyta > Magnoliopsida > Malpighiales > Euphorbiaceae > Mercurialis > Mercurialis annua. Next base: position 28,754,756 of record NC_065573.1, on the reverse strand, counting down.
TTTTGTCTCAGATTGCTCCGACTTACTGAACTATCCCAGCGTTCACTTGTTCGAACCTCTTCTCGTAGCTAAGCGGAATATCCCGTACTTCGAGCGACGCCCTTCTTCTTTTCCATTCACTTGATGTGTTACTGGATTATATTCCTGTGAATTCAAACCTGCGAGGACCTGAGCAACCAGATCATCAACAGCTAATCCACCCTGCTATGTTTGGTTCATTCATTTCAATCATTATGAGGCTCATAAAATTACTATATTCAGCGAAACCATCGAGTAAGAATGGTGTATATATACTGTTGTTCCATTACCTCTTCCCATATTGATTCTCCCTTGTCATCGATAAACACCATACGCATGACATTGCATCCACTAGGCACCGTGTATCTTCCTTTATGGGGCTAGAGATTCTGTCTCATTCATTCGTATATTTTATAAGTATCTCCCAAATTCCACCCTATACGCTACATATCTGCAACTATGTATATTTACACATATTTCTTACATCTTTCAAGAAAGGCTTCCCATGGCTTTTGCTTTCTCCCTCAGAATAAACTTCTGCACTTTCCCGGTTGATGTTTTAGGCAAATCCTCAAAAACGACTGTCTTAGGGGCCATATAATGGGGCAACTGGTCGCGACAGAACTTTATTATATCTTCCTCGCTCACATCAAATCCTTCTTTTAGCTTCACAAATGCACAAGGTGTTTGTCCCCAATGATCATCTGGCCGTGCCACTACTGCTGCCTCGAAAATTGCAGGATGACTATATAAAACTGTCTCCACTTCGACTGTGCATATATTCTCTCCACCAGAAATTATAATATCTTTCATCCGGTCCTTCACTTCTATATAACCATCAGGATGTCTCACCGCAAGATCGCCGCTACGAAACCATCCGCCTTTGAAAGCCTCCTCTGTAGCTTTTAAGTCTTTAAGGTACCCACTCATGACAGTGTTTCCTCTGAACATGATCTCACCTATTGTTTTACCATCAGCTGGAACACTTTCATCGGTTATCGGATCTTTCACATTAACATCTTCCAAGCCAAGATGGTGCATCCCTTGTCTGGCTTTCAACTTTACCCTCTCGTACGGAGGTAGTGAATCCCATTCAGGTTTCCGCACACAATAAGTTCCTGGACCATAAGTTTCTGTTAGGCCATACAAGTGAGATACACAAAAGCCCAACTCTTCCATCTTGAAAATGATCTGTGGTGGTGGTGGAGAGCCTCCAGTCATTATTTCCACTTTATGAGGAAGTGGCTTTCGGTCGCCCACAAGGGAATTGACAATCATGTTTAACACAGTTGGCGCCCCTCCCATGTGGGTCACATTGTGCTGTGTTATGCTGTTGAAGATGCCCTTCGGAGTAACTTTTCTAATGCATATGTTGGTACCACCTTGCGCTGCCACTCCCCAGATGAGGCACCAACCATTGCAATGAAACATAGGCACTGTCCAAAGGTAAACAGGCATTGCTCCCATGCCATGGAGGAAAACAGTTGCGAGCGAATTCAGGTATGCTCCTCTGTGATTATAAACAACGCCTTTGGGTCTCGAGGTTGTGCCAGATGTATAGTTTATACTGATGGGATCCCATTCACTTTTTGGTGGTCGAATCTCAAATTCTTTGTTTCCATTTGCCAATAGACTCTCATATTCGTAACTGTTTGAAGTCAATCCAGAGGCCAACAAACCATCAGATTCAGAAATTAAAACCAATGTCGGGCATTTTGTTTCTGTCGTTAAAAGAAAATCAAGTGCTTCCCTAGCAACATCAAGCATCTGATAGTCTACAAAGATTATCTTAGCTTCAGAATGTTTCAGCAGAAGAGAAACCATATTTGAATCATGCCGCGTATTAAGTGTACAAAGAACACCTCCTGCCATAGGGACAGCAAAATGCAGCTCGTACATTGCCGGAACATTAGGGGCTAACGTTGCAACCTGCATATATATACAACTTCTGTTAATTTCAATTTCAAACATATGGCCAAGTTGGGATCTTCATGCATTGATCGCTGATAAAGGCGAACATCTATGTATTTAAGCAATTTAGTTTAGTGAGCAGAACTGCAAATGCATAGCAGATGTTCAAAAGGCAACCCTTACAATCCGGGTTCCTATCTAAACAAGACCTCTTAATCACTGAGCCTAAAACTCATATAATTCCAAAATCAAAACAACTAAAGCTAAAACAAACTAGATGAAATAATTAGCACTTCAAAGGGCTACATATACCATTATAACTCATCTTTTGACTGGATAATCAATTATCCAAAAAGTAAATCCCTTTCTAATACATATCATCATAGAGAAAAAAAAAGTAAAATGAATAAAAACATAGAGATTGAACTAGAAATTATCCAACTAACCACATCTCCACGTGAAATGCCCAAGTGAGTCAAGGCAGAAGCAAGCTTAAGACAACGGTCATAAGTCTGGCTCCAGCAATACTTCACATCACCGTATACAACCGAAGTCCTGTCTCTGTAAACCATGGCTGCTCTCTCCAGAAAACTTATAGGAGACAAAGGAACGTAATTTGCCGGGCTGCAAACAAGACCCTCCATAGATTTCCATGACTCAGCTTCAACATCACCACCAAAACGTGACTGTAAAGGAGAATTTTGTGGGAATTTTGATTCAAATCTTTTGAAATTGGCACAAATAAAACGGGTCCAGGAATAAGAGTTTTTTTTGAATAAGTGGTTCATGGCGATGGGTCCAAGAAAGTCAAACTTAAAGATGAAGAAGCTTGCATTTTGATGGAAATGAGTTTTTAAGTGGACGTAAATAAAAAAATTGATTAGTTGAAGAAAAATATGTGACTCCAATGTCCCACGGAACTAGCTACTAAAAATCAGGCATTTAGCGACGGATTTTTTCGTCGCTAAATGCCTAAAATCCATAGCTAATATCAATTAGCGACGGATTACTGACGAACTCAGTCCATTGGTGGATTTCTGGTCGTAAAATTTTTTACCGACAGAAAAAAAATTAGCGACAGATTTAAAAAAAATTAGCGACGGAATTTAGAGACGAATTTTAATCCGTCGCTAATTTATTAAAATTTAAAAAGTATATTTTTAATTAAAATCATAAAATGGCCCACCATAACCCACTCACCAGCGTATACTACACACTGTCACCCACCAACAATTCTCGCAATCTACCCAACTTTTCAGTAGGTCACCCATCATTAAATTGATCTCATTCAAAACTTTTTAATTTTGGAGTTCCTCCGCGCGCAGCTCCATCTTAACCAACTCAAACTTTTATTACATATGTATGTATATTATATGTAAATATAACTAAAAGGAAGAAATATTTACTCTCGTATTTTACTCCCGTATTATAAAATTATTTTCATACAAATTATTTTTTAAATAAATAATTAATAAATAACTTTTTTTAATAATTATTTTAAATAAAAACAATTAATTAATTAATTTTTAATAATTAATTATTTTTAATAATTAATTATTTTTAATAATTACTTATTTTTAATAATTATTTATTTTTAATAATTACTTATTTTTAATAAATATTTTTTTTAATTAATAAATATTTTTTAATAAATATTTTTTTGTTAATTAATATTTTTTTTAATAAAATATGACTTTTAGTGACGGATAGTTTAATCCGTCGCTAAAAATGCATTTTTTGGCATTTTTATTAAGATTTAGCGACGAAAATCTGTCGGTATCTTCATTTCTTAGCGACGGATTTAAAATCCGTCGCGATTAAACTGTTTTCTAGTAGTGTCATTAAAAAACAGACGACGAGTTGTTAAAGGTTTGTATTAAATGGAAGGTTATGTGATTGAATTGAATGGTAAAATTAATTTTTCCAAAAATTTATCCAGATTATCGAGCTCTGTTTTAAAAAAATAGTCGGAAAATTTCCTGTTCACCTAATAAAAAAAGCTGAACTTCTTGGTTTTTTGTTGAGAGAAGTCGTATATCAGGCGAAAAAATAGATTATAGAGTAGGCCTAATCACTTAAAAACCCCTCACCTTAAAACTTTTTTTCAATTCCACCCTGACGTTGAAAATTTGTCAATTTTACCCACTTTTGAATTTTCCATTTTCAATTGTACCCCAATATTTTAATTTTTGTTAATTTTTTTACTTAAATGATGAAATCATTCAATTAATTAAGTCTAAACATGAAATTAAATTCTTTTTTATTCAAAAAAGTACAAATAAGTCCTTTATTTTTAAAAACTAACTAAAAACCATAATCAAATTAACACTAATTTAAATTCTTAATTAATTTAACTAAATTTTAATAAATTTTAAAAATATACAATCAATATATGTGAGACATGGAGAATGTTTTAAACAAATTTTCAAACGCAAAAGACGTTAATTTAATTTTTCAGGGTACAATTGAAACACAAAAATGCAAAATAGGGTAAAATTGACAAATTTTCAACGTCAGGGTATGATTGAAAAGGGGCTAAAAGGTCGGGGTTTTTTAAGACATTAGGCCTATAGAGTATGAGTAGTAACTTTTTTTGTCTTATTCAGAAATTAATTTTATAGTAAAGATTAATTTATGTAATTAACTTAAGCATATGCTCATGACGCCGTCATTGTTTCCTTTTTTTTATAAAAATTGACTTTTATAAATTAACTAAGGCTTTCATTTTGATAGTTGCCATATTGTTTTAAAAATATTATCATGTCTAACATTGAGATTATTTCATTTATGCATATTGGGCTAATTGTTTTTCCAATTATTGTCAATAATTATTCGTGACTAAAAAATTTGATTTTTCCGATTTTTTTTGTGTTTCTTAATTTGTATTTAGTTTGGGTGTTGTAATTTATAATCTCATGTAAGTTTTCAGCTGATTAAAGGAAATGACTAGATAATAAAATTATTCAATATTTCCGAGCGAGTTAGAAGGTAAGCATGATCTTAATTTGACTGATGTCTTTTATATATAATTAGATTTAATGTCAATTGCTCGAAATTGAATTTTTTTTTCAAAATTAGATAAAAACTAAATAAAAGAGGAGTTTAATCAAATCGGCAAGGATATTTGAATTAAAGTACATCCAACATCTTATTTCTTGGCAGAATGGGCCTACTGATTTAATGGTGCATGCTTTCTCTTATATTTTATGATTTTTTTTTTCTAATTAAGAGTAATTTTTGTACAAATTCCTAATTTATTTTGTGGACTTTGAATTTCATAAACAGTAATTGAATTATAAATTGATTTAAACATTTGATGGCATTTGTTTGATTTTTAATTATAAATTTGTATTTCTATATATTTTAAGTTATGTTAGTTTTGATCAAGTAATTTGCGCGAATTATAAATGGAAGAAACTGAAATAGGTGGACATACAATGCAAAATATTAATAAATATTGATATTATTTGAAATATACTATTACTTTATATTTTATAATTATTAATGAAAATATTATTTATTAATAAAATATTTAATAATAACTAAATAAAAAAATATAACACTAACAAAGTAACAAAATAAATAAAAATCATGCACTTTTTAATTAATTCACCTACTTATTCCTTTAAACAGTGCCATTAATTCTCCAACATACTGAATCCCTTGTTTCTCATACATTACGAAAATGTATAGCTACTTTATTATTAGTAAGATTGAAGGAAAAGTTTGCATATACAGTAATATAATTATAAATTTATTCTTTCTTCTTAATCTATATCTATACTATATATAAAAGCACGGATGAGAGGACAAGTAAATTTACTGAATAATCCTTTTCAGTTTATTACTAAATAAAGGTTTTATAGTCATTAACTAATTAGTTATTTAATTAATCACTATTATAATTAAAGTTCTAATTAGAATACGTAGCTAAATTATCTCCAATTTAGTTTTTAATATGTAAAAAATAACTAAATTGTCTCCAAATTAGCAGGAATACCTATATTCTTAACTAATTTAATATTAACTATAAATAAAAAAATTAATATAATTATAATAAATTTATAAATATGTACTTTAACGAGTTACGTTACGAGCCACATGCATAACACGTAATGCGAAACTAGTTACTATAAAATCACTCTTGCATTTGTTTCCTATTTCAATTGCTATAGTGTAGAGCTATAAATTTATTTGGCACTTCACAAAAAGTTAATGTCTTAGCACTATTAGTTTATGGTAATGTATATAAGAACACTAACATACTTTACTATTTAATTTTGTTATAGATGTAATTTGTAAATTATTATAATTTGTTTTGGAGTTACATATCTAAAAACATATTTTTATAGCTGAAATTGCGGAATACTTTTTGAACAACAGGAAAAACGAAACAAATAAATGACATAAAAACATCAAGAGCTAAAACCAAAAAAGAGCAAAAAAACTTATTATGTCTCCCATAAAAATACTTCTAATTAATATTAAATGTTCGAGCTTTTCATTCAGATTGAATAAATAATAGGAATATGTATGTAACTATGAATTTTTTAAAAGTTTTTTATTATTATGATGCATTTGCTTAGTTTAGTAAATTAAATTACTGTCAATTTTTTTAATTATATTTAACTAACATTGACGATAAAAAGGGTTATAGTGTTATTGTTTTTTCTTATAAGGTTGTATAGAAAAACATTTACTCACTGGACTTCGGCTAATTAAATACGACCGGGACAATAAAATCGGAGCTTAACCTTCATTCTTATATTTGGCAGCACTCAATTTCTAGATTAATCTAAATTAAAAATAATTAATTATCAACATCACTTATTTGGATATATATTTTATTTGATTGACAATTACTATTACATTTGCTAAATTAATTTATTTTCTAAACTAGCTTAAAAACGAAATTAATACATTAAACTTTGGTGATAATTGAGAATTTAAAATCTAACTGATAATGTTTTTCTTTAAATTATCATAAAATTAGTTTGGCATGATAGATATAAAATGATACCAATAAATTCTACTTTGTATCAAACAAATACTCAATTGTCCAAATAGCACATAACCATAGTTCAAAACTAAAACTGAAATTATTCATAATTAAGAAATTATCCAAATAAAAAATACAAATAAAATTCTACTATGTATAAAATAATTACTAAAAAATAGTTTAATTTAATAAACTCTCTAATTTATAAAATCTTTCCAATCATAAAATTATTAAAAATAAATGAAATATAAAAAAAAAGTGCAACGTGCGGCGCAAGTAATACATATTTGTAGAATATAAGAAGTAACACAAATCAACACTAAAGATTCTAATTAAAACAAAAAGATATAAAAAAAAAACTAAATTGAAGTGAACGATTTTTTAAAAAAGAACATTCAAATAAATAATATTTTAATATGAAAGTCTCAAAAATTATGGTCCACGACGTACTATATTGATTGGCATCATTTAACCAAATAACCTAAATTCGCTATGTAAGCCAAAACAAGATGTTTAATTAGGAGCATTAAAATGAAATATAAGGGAGAATTAAGGCGCTTATAAGAGCTATTAGCCGACTCCAATTTCCAAAGAACGTTACGCTCCATTTCAAGAAACAAGAAACGGTTACAGATAATCTCCAAATAAGTACTCTGTTTGTTTACTCTGCAAATCAAGATTCCGAAATGGCGACTCCACCGGAGAAAAAGCCGAAACTGGACCTGGATCTGATCGAATATTCCGAGATGGAGGCTCCGCCGGTGAAGAAGGCGGAACTGGACCTGAGCAACTATTCCGAAATGGATACTCCACCGGATAAGAAGGCGGAACTGGACCTGAGCAACTATTCCGAAATGGATACTCCACCCGAGAAGAAGGCGGAACTGACCATGAGCTACTTTTCCGAAATGGTGTCTCCGCCGGAGAAGAAGGAGGAATCGAAGCCGAGGGGTTTTGTACACGAAGCTATGATCGAAGCGATCCTCGCAAAAGTACCAGTCAAATCTCTGGTAAGGTTCAAATCCGTTTCTAAATTCTGGGGATCTTTAATTTCAGACTCTACTTTCCCTAATCTCCGATCAATTTTTCCCCACAACGTCCTTGTACTCAACGAAAACTCCCATTTTATAACTGCCGACCGTGCTGCAAAGAGATTAGTTACTCTTAATTCACCATTTGCCACACCACATACGACGATTATGGGTTCTTGCGGTGGGCTCATTTGCATTTCATGTACTGGTAATCTCGAGAGCATCATCATATGGAACCCATTGACGGGAAAGATTAGAGAGGTGCCGAATCCATCCTGCCCACTGGATTCCGATGATTGCTCTTTTGGGTTTGGGTACAAGTCTTCGGCTAAAGACTATAACATAGTTTTAGCAGTAGAAGAACGTCATTCTGAAGACTGTTTCTATTCTGTTAATGTTTTTTCCCTCAAAGAGGATCGCTGGGAAGTAGTATATTCTGCTACTAATCCTAAGCCTGAGGATACTATTGTCGGTGAAGCCGGATACGGGACGCGAGGGACACACATTGACGGAGTTTTATACTGGAACATTCAAGGAGTAGTGCACTCTTTCAGTTTAGAGTCGAAGATGTTTTCAATCTTGCCCCCACCAAGAGGTGAGGGCCATTTAAGCGCATTGGATGGGCTTAGCTTTACGGACTCATCGGGAATTTACACTCTCAATGGTTTCGGTGCTGTGGATGCCTGGGTGAATATTATTCCATTCACTGCCAACGATGTTGATGTTCAACCTTTGCACGTGACAGAGTCAGATGATATGAGGCCTCTGTACATGGATAGTGAACGAATCATTATCGCCAAGAGATTCCTCGACGATACCTTTGAAGATATTGCTGCCATCTCGGTCCCCGGCGGTGAAATTCACACTCTGTTCCAAATCGGTGAGGGCCGGAGAACATGTGATGCTATTACGTATCTTGAAGATATTGTTGATCCAAATAAGTTGATTTCAAGGTTAGTTGTTATTCTTATGTCAATTCTGAAATTTAATTTTACTTTAAATTTCTTTTAATTTGCTTCATGTGCAGGGTTAAATCGACTGAACTATCCCAGCATTCACTTGTTCCAACCTCTTCTCGTAGCTAAGCAAAATATCCCGTACTTCGAGCCAACTCAGTTCTTTTTTTTCCATTCACTTGATGTGTTACTGGATTCTATTCCTGTGAATTCATACCTGTGAGGACCTAAGCAACCAGATCATCAACAGGTAATCCATCCTGCTATGTTTGGTTCATTCATTTCAATCATTATGAATATTTGATCATATTTGCCACATATATGACAAGTTGATTTTGAGTTGCAGTTAAAATTGTACATTCTTTAGCATCCTCTTTCTCTAAATCTACATGATTTGCATAAGCACTTTAACCTCTGCCTTGCCATGAGTTGTAGTTGCTTGTTTGTTGAAATTCTTGACAATGAGTCCTTGGTCCATAGTTCAAATGATTATGATGATTTTTGTTTCAAATGATTATGATGATTTTTGTCTCGATTGCTCCAACTTACTGAACTATTCCAGCGTTCACTTGTTCCAACTTCTTCTCGTAGCTAAGCAGAATATACCGTACTTCGAGCCAACGCAGCTCTTTTTTTCCATTCGCTTGATGTGTTACTGGATTATATTCCTGTGAATTCATACCTAAGAGGACCAGAGCAACCAAATCATCAACAGCTAATCCATCCTGCTATGTTTGGTTCATTCATTTCAACCTTTGTGAGGCTCATAAATTTCTATATTCAGCGAAACCATTGAGTAAGAATGGTGTATATACATATACTGTTGTTCCATTACCTCTTCCTACATAAGTTCTCCCTTATCATCGATAAGCACAATACGCATGCCATTGCATCCACTAGGCATCGCGTATCTTCCTTTATGGGGCTAGAGATTCTGTCTCATTCATTCGTATGTTTTATAAGTATCTTGCAAATGCCACCCTATAGGCTACATATCTGCAACTATGTATATTTACACATATATCTCTTTCACCTTTCAAGAAAGGCTTCCCATGGCTTTCGCTTTCTCCCTCAGAATAAACTTCTGCACTTTCCCGGTTGATGTTTTAGGCAAATCCTCAAAAACGACTGTCCGAGGGGCCATACAATGGGGCAACTGGTCGCGACAGAACTTTATTATATCTTCCTCGCTCACATCAAATCCTTCTTTTAGCTTCACAAATGCACAAGGTGTTTGTCCCCAATGATCATCTGGCCGTGCCACTACTGCTGCCTCAAAAATTTCAGGATGATAATGTAAAACTTTCTCCACTTCGACTGTACATATATTCTCTCCACCAGAAATTATAATATCCTTCAACCGGTCCTGCACTTCTATAGAACCATCAGAATGTCTCACTGCAAGATCCCCCTTCGAAACCATCCGCCTTAGCTTTCAAGTCTTTAAGGTACCCACTCATGATAGTGTTTCCTCGGAACATGATCTCACCTATTGTTTTACCATCAGCCGGCACACTTTCATCGGTTATCGGATCTTTCACATCAACATCTTCCAAGCCAAATGATCTGTGGTGGTGGTGGAGAGCAAGCTTAAGACAGCGACCATAAGTCTGACTCCAGCAATACTTCACATCACCATATACAACCGAAGTCCTGTCTCTATAAACCTTGGCTGCAGCTCTCTCCAGGAAAGTTATAGGAGACAAAGGAACGTAATTTGCTGGGCTGCAAACAAGACCCTCCAGAGAATTCCATGACTCGGCTTCAACAAACCACCAAAACGTGACTGTAATTTGTGGGAATTTTGATTCAAATCTTTTGAAAGTGGCACAGATAAAACGGGTCCCAAGGAACTTATTAAAAAACACTTGGATGAGTTGTTAAAGTTCGTATTAAGTGGGTTCATGAGATTGAATGATAAAACTAGCTTTTCCAAAGATTTATGCAGATAATTTTTTTCTTATAGATTAATTTATGTAATTGTATAACTTAGCATATGGTCACGACGCCGTCATGTGATATCTTCTTATCTTTTTTTGATTTGGCATGCATGATTGAAAATGAGTCAAATATTGAGAAACAAAGTTTCATTTCTGAACACTCAAACGCTAATAATCCTATCGAATATCAAAGTTTCTACATTTTAGATAATGGTAGTGGAGATAAATAAATGGTTTCTACCCTTTAATTATCATTCAAATGATATAAATGTTAGACACTAAACTATTAAGTTGTGAGTTTTTTTTTCTTAATCTATTTATCTATCTATCTATAACTATTCTATAAGTGTGAAGGGGGGGGACAGGCAAAATTACGATATTAGTGTTTATTAATAGTTTAATTACAGAATTAATTCAAAGTGTTTAATTACAATAAGGATTCAAAGTAACTATAATAAATGTTCACGTAAAAGAAAGTTGTTGAGGTAACAGAAATTAATGCAAAATTATTAGAAGTTGGAATAAAACACAACAAACTAGAAGTAGAATTCTAATAGGAAACCGTACTCCAAAATTATTTTCTACTGTTTGCATTTAATGCGATATTATAAGAGGTTAGAAGTTAGAATTCTACTTAAACACAACAAATTGGAAGTTGCATAAAATTTTAATAGAAAATTATATCGAGAGATATTTCTCTATATATAGAGAGAGATCCTGGAGATTTTTTTTATAAATACAATCAAATTTATAGTTTAAATTTTTTTCTACAATGGAAATTTTATCAACATATATATTTTAATTCAATCCCCAATTTAACTGATGGAGGAGATGCATGCAAAGTTATCAAATTATAATAAAGATGGTGGTGGTGCTACGGGCCAAAAAGGTGTGTATTCAATTCAATTTTTAGAAATATTTAAGAATTTTAAGTTGGCCATAGATTAATTTATTTGTATTAGGGTAATTTATTTCGATTATATTTAAAGCATTAGGATATAAATTAGTTAGATCAATTGAGCGCGTTAATTGATGGTTCTATTGTCATTTGATATTTTTGAATTAATTTAATTTTTTGTTTTTATTTTAAAGTGTATTAAAAGGAACAGACATGCATTACAAACAACATTTTGGATGATAAATTGTGTAGCTTGACTTGAAAGTTGTTGTTTATATGTATTTATATACTAAGAATGTTCTCTGATAAAAAAATATGCTAATAATGTTCAATGCAAATTTCAAAAAAGTTGTTATAATCGATTTATATAATAAACCATGATATTTGGATGATATCCGGCAATTATTATGCAAATTAATTGTTTAACGCACGTGAGCGGCGTTCATATGACCCGTTATATATTTAAAAAAATTCAGATATTAAATGAAATAATATTGCTAATAAATTATTATGAATTATTTTTATTGATTTGTGCTACGGATCATATACTTATCACTTGCGTGCGTAGCACATATCAATAAAAGTAATTCACAACAATTTATTAGCAACACTATTTCATTTAATATTTGAATTTTCTTGAATATATAACGGGTCATATGAACGCCGCTCACGTGCGTAGCACGTGGCGAAACACTATTAACTATCTTATATTTGGGAAGGGGAGGGGGGACAGGCAAAATTACGATAATAGGTTACATTAAGGGTATAATTTTAATAGAGTAATGTGAATATAAAAATTTAATTAAACAAGAGTTTAACTTTAAATAAAAGTCCAAATTAATTAAATTTGATATAAATACTTTTAATTTTTTTTAAAGGCAACGTTCAAATAAAATACTCTTAATTATTTCTGAAGGCAACGTCCATAATCCACCCTCCTACAGATCAAATGAATGAGCCATCTTCCTGGGAACTCTCGATGAACATGATATTTATTATGTATATGGCATGAACATAAATAAAACATAAATAATTCTATACTGGACAATCATGCTTAATAAAACATAAATAATTATAATATGTGCAGTAATAGTCTTTATCATTGGAAGTTTGAAAACATTAAATAAACAAATTAAAAAAATAAATTCAAGTATAAGAGTTTAATTTGTGTCAAAAAAAAATTAATTATACAAATATTATTTTTAAAAAAATTACGGTATTAGAGTCAATATAAACCGATACACTCAACAAGAATAATTTTAAATTAAGAATTTATCTTATACTGGACAAATTTCTGAAAAATTATATCAAAATGAAAGTATAAATTCAAAAAAAATTAAGATATACTATTTTATATTTAATTAATTTATATATATAACGGGTCATATAACATCATCCACATGCTACAATTAAAATTAAAAAATTATATAAAATATATATTTTAAATCATATAAAAATAAATTATCTTAATAACGGGTCATATAAAAACACTCACGCGCTACGATTTTAATTAATTTAGTTAATATTTAATAAATATAACGGGTCATATAAATGCCGCTCACGTGCGTAGCACGTGGCGAAACCTAGTTCTATAACTATTCTATAAGTGTGAGGGGGGGGGGGGGACAGGCAAAATTACAACATTAACCTTCAATAGTTAAAGAATTTACAAAATTAAATACAAATCTAATTGTAATATAAATAGAAGTCTAATTGTAATATATGGATTAACTAAATAAGAATTTAAATAGAAGTCTAATTGTAATATAAGGATTAACTAAATAAGAATTTAATACTCAGTAGAAGTCTAAGTGGTATAAGTCTAATCTCAATATAAATAGAAGTCGAATTGTAAATGGAAAAATAAGAAGATTGTTTGTGGCCTTTATCATAGTAAAATAAGATGATTGTTTGTGGCCTTTATCATAGTATATGGTGTTACTGTTATCAGAGTAATTGGCATTGATGTGAGCGCATGGTCTTCTACTAATTTGCTTCAATTTGATGTTGCTAATACCGTAGTACGTGTTCTTTTCATCATCGGTACTTTTTATTATCATTTTAGAATTATTCAATTCCTTTTTCCATTTTATTCCTTCTGTCTAAGTTTTCAATCCTGCATCGACCAATTAATTTATGGTGTTGAATTTATTTGGTTTGAGCAATATGTGTTAAGCATTAGCCAAAGCCATTTTATAAGTTTATCTACGTAGGAGGAGATGAATTCATTTGGTGTTGTTTCTTTATTTATTTGGATGATTCTGAGTCTATATGCTCTTAAATGCAAAGGGAAAAATAACAAAGAGTTGAAAGTAAAAAGGTTGCCTATTGAAATTAAAATATTATATTTACTAATCTAATTAAACTAACATATTTATTAATGTAATTAATATTCACTATATATAACGGGTCATGTAAATATCTTCACGTGCTATAAGTTCAATTTTAATAATCTATAATAATTCACTATAAACTATAGTGATATATTTTACTAATTTAAATATAAATAATATATATAACGGGTCATATAAATACCGCTCACGTGCGTAGCGCGTGGCGAAACACTAGTCTATAACTATCTTATATGTGGGAAGGGGGGGCAGACAAAATTACGATAATAGGCTTCATTAAGGGTATAATTTATATTAAATCATATACAAATCTAATTGTATAAAATAATAAAAATTAAAAATATTATTAAGACAAAATTACGATAATAGGCTTCATTAAGGATATAATTTATATTAAATCATATACAAATCTAATTGTATAAAATAATAAAAATTAAAAATATTATTAATAGAAGTTAATATAAACTCTAACTCTAATAATTAGTATAAGAGTTGACGTGGTAATAAAAAGCCCTAACAGTTGAACTTTAACCTAATTGTAACAAGATTGTTTTGTACAGTTAGAATTATGGTCTCATCAATGTATGTGTCTAAATCAAACTAAAATTACGATTTGTTGGGTCTTCCTCCCAAAACTCTACATATTATAGAAAGGAAAAAGCAACAAAGAAGGTCATTAATACTTTCAAGAGAAAAAATATAGGCCAATTACATAACATTTCTATTTATATGATTATATATCTATATAATTATCCAATTAACAAGTATTTTTTATTGATGATTTTTCAACATGAACAATTTAAAAATGAATAATATTTTTATAATTATTAAAATAATTAATATTTAATAGTTTAATTAATATTTAATATTAATAACGGGTCATATAGATATGGTTGACATGCTATAATTGTAAAATTAAATAAAAATAAATTTCAATTATTTATTGAAATCTAATATATTGAATTTAATAGTTTAACATCTAATCAAGTGTTTTAAAAACCGGACCGGACCGCACCGGCTGGTCGGATGGTTGAACCGCTAATTGGTCAGTGGTCCGATCTGAAACTGTGAAAAAACCAAATTTTTTGGTTGGATCGGATTGGACCGGGTTGGATCGATAAAAAACTGGGTGTTGAACCGGATTGAACCGGTAAAAAACGTTGAACCGTAATTTGTTTCAATTTTTTTAAATTTATTAAACCGGTTGAACCGGTTATTAAACCGGTTCAAAACACTGGTCCAATCACTCACATGCTATAATTTTAAATATAAATAAAAAGTTAATTTATAATTATCTATGAAAAATTAATATATTGTTTATAAAAAATTAATATATATATATATATATATATATATATATATATATATATAACGGGTCATATAAATGCCGCTCACGTGCGTAGCATGTGGCGAAACGCTAGTATACTATATATAAAAGCATGGATGGGGGGGACAGACAAATTTACCGAATAATCCTTTTTAATTTATAACTAAATAAAAGTTTTATGGTCAATGATTAATTATTAATTTAATTTATTTAAAAAATATATTATAATTAGAGTCCTAATTAGATATAATACAGTATGATTCGAATCCTAATTAGAATTGAATTATATAATTTATCTATTTAATATAGTATCATTAGAATCCTATATAGAATAGAAATACCATGTAGTTTACCTATTTAATTTTGGCCAAATGTTGTAAAAAGGCCAAACCTTTCATAAAAATTTCACAAAAATCCTGACCTTTCAATTTTGTCGATTTTGGCCAAAAACAAATTATTTGGTTTCAATTGTGGCCAACTCTCAATTTGATTTCAATTTGCCTATGTGACGCCTATGTGGCATGACAAATATTGAAAGGTCGGGACTTTTGTGAAACCAAATAATCCGTTTTTGGCCAAAATCGACAAAATTGAAAGGTCAGGACTTTTGTGAAACCAAATAATCAGTTTTTGGCCAAAATCGATAAAATTGAAAGGTCAGGATTTTTGTGAAATTTTTGTGAAAGGTTTGGCCTTTTTACAACATTTGACCTTTATTTTTTTTGTCATGCCGAAGAAGAAGATTGCTGAAGAAAAATATTAGTTTCTGTTTCCAATACAATCTTAATTTCTGAATATCATGTAAAGCTAAAGAAGGAATGAACAAAACTGACCATGGGGGGCTGGTGCTAATGTGTTTGCTGTATACATACAACTTATCTGTACGGATCGCGTGTGTATGTATATATTTACACTATTTGTTTATTAATAGCTTTAATCCTCTCAAAATACTAATATTCTTAATTAATTTAAAAAAGAATCCGATTAGGAATGTTAGTAACACAAATAGAGAGTAAATCCAAACTAAAACTTTTAATATAATTAAGTTAACTTTATATTATATATAGAATATTTCACATACATATTTCAATATTTTCCACTTTATATAATTATTATATTTTTCATCTATTGCATTCAAAATACAATGTCGTCTTCTTTCGTTAATAGTACTACGGCATCTTCTTCAATTGACAATGAAAGTAAATATTTGTCCTTTTTTAATTTATAATAAAAATGATGGATTATATAATAATTTTTTGTGTGCACGTTTTGAATGAGGGGTTAAATAGAAAAAAATAGTTAAGAGTTCCAGTGGGATACTAAAATAGATTAGAGGTCATAAGGATCAAAAAGATAAAGTTTAGGAGTTAAAAAATATATTAAGGCTAAATATAATTTTTTAATTTAAAATAAAGAAAGTGATACTGTATACATTATTTGAAAATATTAGTTAAGGCTCTATTACTTTAAAAATCATAAAATTTAGCGTGTTTTTCAATCTTAATATAAAATTTGAAATTATTTTCCAAAGATAAGAAATTTTTAAACGGAGATCAGTTGAATTGAATTATTAATTCTTTCTATTCAAATAATATTTAATGCTTAAAAAACTTACAGATTAAAGCATACTATGTTAAAAAAAATTGTTTGGAAATTCTTGGTTATTAGTAGTTGTATTAGTGGTTTTTTTAATGTCTACGGATTACTGGTTAATATATAGAGCTGTAATATTATGAATTTGACAAACATATTAAAATCTTAGTACAATGGTCTTAAGATAATATAAGGGTGATTATAGATTAAATACAAACTATTAATTTAATCGATATTATACCAAATTTTATAGTTTAAAAACTTTTTGTAAGTTGTTATAAGAGTCATTATCATTGAATTATTTCATATCTCATATTCAAATTGACAAACGTATTAAAAATTTAGTACAAATTATAATTATTTATTATTTCTATATTAATTGGAAATCTTAGATATTATTTTCACTCGCAAAAAATAGATAATATTGAATTTACACAAGGATTAAAAAATAATTATTAAATTAGTAATGTTTTTATGAACTTTATATTACACTATAACTTAATTATATATAAGTTACTTTGTTATTAATTATAATTAATTTAATCAATATAATAATTATAAATAAATTTTATCAATGTCAGTTAATATTAGAATTAATAAATTGACATAATATATATATATATATATAAATTGATAAAATTATATAAAATAATAATTAATATATAAATTGACGATTCACACTACGAGCCACGTGCGTAGCACGTAATGTAAAACTAGTTATTAAAAAATGGAAACAAATGATTTTATCAAAAGGAAATACTCTTCAAAAAAATCTTCTTATTTTTTAGTTACATTTACAAAAGATATACTTAAAAAATTAAAAGCTACTCAACTTTTAGGCTTTTATATTTGGCCAAATGTTGTAAAAAGGCCAAACCTTTCACAAAAGTTTCACAAAAGTCCTGACCTTTCAATTTTGTCGATTTTGGCCAAAAACTGATTATTTGATTTCACAAAAGTTCTGACCTTTCGATTTGGTCGATTTTGGCCAAAAATGGATTATTTGGTTTCACAAAAGTCCCGACCTTTCAATATTTGGCATGCCACATAGGCGCCACATAGGTGTCACATAGGCAAATTGAAATCAAATTGAGAGTTGGCCACAATTGAAACCAAATAATTTATTTTGGCCAAAATCGACAAAATTGAAAGGTCAGAACTTTTGTGAAACTTTTATGAAAGGTTTGGCCTTTTTACAACATTTGGCCTTTATATTTTATTCTGAAATCGTTTTTGTTAAAAGAAAGTATATGATAGTTTAAAACAAATACTACAACGGTTCTAAATTTTTTAATTTCTACTCTCTTCAATGATTTTTATTTTGTTCCTCTCTAAAATTCTATTATTCTTTTCTCTTTTAAATCTTCATTTTCTCTCAAATTTATATCTTTGGTTTTTGGATTTTTGTTAAAAAAATATTTATTTCACTTCGACATTATCAGCTAGCGTTTGTGTGTTTTTCTAGCAATCGATGATATTTTCTCATAACAATTAGTGTTTCATTTTTAGTTATTATTTTAGTTTTTCATTTCTTTTTTCAAATTTTAATTTTATATCTTTACACAAGATTATAGTTCTATCACATTTGTAAGAAAATAAACCGCATTGTTAAAATAAATTTAGGCGTTCACATCAACTTCATTTTTTGAGATTTCAATGGGAATTCAAAATATAAAAACAAAAAAAAAGATATGTATTTTAAAGAATTATTTATAATATAAAATTTCAACCTACAGACATCTATATGATGAAGAAATCCTGTAACGAAGGGGATTCTTATTTGTACTTTTTTCGTTCTTTCATTTATTGACCGTTTTTAGCGCCATTTTTTTTTATCATCATAACATTTTTAATGACTGAAACGACATCAGATGACTTTGGATATAAAATATTTTAAAATTAAAAATTAAATTTTTTATGCCAAATTTAAATTGTTATGTATAAATCATCACAAACGCAAAATAAAAGACTTAAATAGCAATTTGCCCCCTCAACTTGTAGGTAATGGACAATTAATATATAAAATAATTTTATGGGCAAGCTAGTCAGGAACTTGCTGATTATGGGCAGTTAGCCTCATTTTAAAAAAATAGCTTAAAATTTGATGGGGCAAATTGCCAATTGAAGGACAATTAACTTGCAAGCAGTGTTTTAAAAACCGAACCGGTGGCCGAACCGGTGAGGCCACCGGTTTCCGGTTCAACCGGTTGAACCGGTTTAATGACCGGTTCAACCGGTTTGATAAATTTAAAAAAAATTCTGATTCACCGGTTTTTTACCGGTTCAATCCGGTCCGATCCGGTTCAACATCCGGTTTTTTACCGGTTCAATCCGGTCCAACCGGTCCAACCCGGTCCAATCAAAAGATCCGGTTTTTTGCAGTTTCAGACCGGACCACTGGCCGGTTCGCGGTTCAACCGGTCCGACCGGCCGGTCCGGTCCGGTTTTTAAAACACTGCTTGCAAGTTCAGAGGGCGAATTGCCAATATGAGGCTAATTGTCCATAATATACAAACGCATGACTAATTAACTCATAAAGTTAATTTATATGTTAATTGCCCATTGCTTACAAGTTGACTGGAAAAATTGCTACTTAAATTCAAATTAAAATAAAATTTTATATACAGATAACTCATTTAAAATTATACTATGAAGTAAATACTCTTATTATTATTATTATTCCTCTAACTAGTAAACTAGGCTTAGTAGCAGGCAGCCATCCCAACTCCTTTTATTTCTTTTTCCATGATCACTAAAAAAGCAACACAAACAAACAAGATGACGAGACTTGGCTGCTGTGTCAATTCTTCTCTTCATTTCCTTTTCATCTATATTATTATTTGGTTTCTTTCAATTATTCAATTTCCTCTCTCTCATCTCATGGCTTGTTTAACTGATGAGAGCTGCCCTTCTTCTTCCTCTTCTTTACCTGAAATTCCGTCTAAAAGATTGTCTCCGAGTAATAATAATAATGATGACCCAAACATTGCAACAGAAGCCGAACCACCACCTTTCCCTTTTGAGAAAGTGTTTTTTGTTTTTTTTGATGTGAAGATTTTGATGTTTAATTGTGTCAAATTGGTGCTTATTGTAGTCTTAGTAATGGTGGTTTACTTACTTTTCAGTTTCTTATTGTTTTAATTTAACTTTTTGTTTAAATTTGAATAGTTTAGAAAGAGACATGATTTATGAAATTAAGCCACTTTAATCTGTTTATTGTTTCAATCACTATTAATATTGTTTCTAGATATCAACCGCTATACTGAAGTGTTGGTGCCAGCTTTTTCTGAATATGTGAAATAGACAAGGGGGATTAAGGACAACTAGTAGTATTTTTATGGAAATTTTGGTGGATATAATTGCAGTATTCTAGGAAGATCCTCGCTTAGATTCTTGAATGTTTGAAGTATTTGAACTAAAACAGATAATGTGTATATTGGATTTTTTCCCAAATAATTCCTCCATTAAAAAATAATTACCAAATGGTGCCTGCTGCTTGAATCCGCAAGTATGACTTGCGGATTCAAGCAGCTATCCCCTTAATTAACATTAAGGGGATAATTAACTGATTCCCATGTGGAAATCAGTTTGACCCCTGACGAGTCGAGGGTCAAACTGATTCCCACATGGAAATCAGTTCTGATTCCCATGTCTGATTCCCATGTCTGATTCCCATATGGGAATCAGACTAAATGTATCCGCAAGTATGACTTGCGGATACATTTAGATAAATAGCACCCGTGTGTGCATTTTCAGCACACTCGGATGCCACAAGCCACACTATTGTGGTTATTTTATTTTTAAAACCCTTATTCAATTTTTCGATTTCAGTTTACATCCTATAATTTACAAATATCGGAGTTAGGCGTTAACAACGGACAGCGTATCGAAACTAGGCGTTAACGACGGACAGCGTATCGGAGCTAGGCGTTAACAACGGATAGTGTACTATTGCTTGTGGATTACAAGAGGTTAGTAAATATTTTATTTATTTTATTTTAATTTAAATATAAATTGTTAATTAGATGTTAATAATTAATTTCAATTGACATTTTTAGAGTATTTATTATAACTGTGAATATTAAATTTAGAAATTAGTCAAATAAAAAAAAATTAATTTTTTTAGTATGTTAGTTTAATGTTTAAAAAATTAGAAAATCCTAACTGTGAAAATTATTGATTTATTATAAGTATTTGTAATGTAAAATGGTAAGTATTATCATTATTAAATAAAATTCTAAACTGAAGTATAATTTAAAAAAATGGTATGATTTAAAGAAATTAGTATAATGGATAATAATAAAAATTAATTACATTTTAGTAAAATGTTAGGGATTAGTAATTTTTAGAAGAATATTTCTATTTTATTTAACTTTTAAAAATATAAAAATTATACTCCCTCCGTCTCAATAGAGTTGTCCACTTTGCCTTTATCACACAGTTTAAGAAAAGCAATTATTGTTTATAGATTTTGTAAATTTTTTTTTACTTTTCTTGTCATACCCCTATTTAATATAGAGACCACTTGCAATTTACTTTTACTTTATTCATTAGTGGATTCTAAATAGGAGTAATATAAGAAAATTGAGTGTAAAAGTTGGTTACTTTTTGAAAGTGGACAAGAGTTTTGGGACAAATTTTTTTCTCAAAGTGGACAAGTCTATTGGGACGGAGGGAGTAATTGTTAAAAGTAAAATTATTTTTATATTGTTAGTAAAATATTAGAAATAATTGTTATAATTATTTAGTGCTAGTAAAATATGATTAAAAGATACTTTGTATTTGAAATGGTTATCATAATTTATGGATAAATATTAAATATAGATAATTAATTTTTTGTTAAAAAATGTGTAGTAATATCGACACCCAATGTATCCTTTCTGATATGGTTCGATGGGCAAATTGTAAACTCCTCCCGTGGAGTAGAATATCACGGTGGTTGTCGAGTGGAGATGCCACTCAGTGAACGAATGAATTTCGATGAATTGGTTAACATTTGTAAAAGAGCAGTTTGTAGCGGACCGAACTCTACTAACTCAGAAGTGGAGATTACACAAATTTTATTCAGACTGCCTAAATTTGTAAGGGGTGAAGTAGATTCGTACGCACTCTTTTTAGTGCAGGACAATAACCATTTATTTGGAATACTAACCGAATCTATGAGATGTCCGAATCTACGAATTATGGAGTTCTACGTTGAGTACCGGATTTTGGGTGGAACTGAAATTTTGCTGGATAATTTGGAGTTAAGCGATTCGAGCGAGTCAGAGTGGGACAGTGAGTCAGTAAGGAGCAGTGACGAAGATGAAGACGAACACTTTTATGAGAGCGACGAAGATGATGCAGGAGACATCGACGCCGAGTTAGAAATGGCCAATTCGGGAGAACAAACTCAGTACCAGTCGCAGCTCCCTGAACACGTTAGTCGTGTATATGTTGACGATTTCGTAGTTGACTTGAATGAGGGTGAGACCCCGAATTTTACTTGGCAGCCTGGAATGGAGTGCGGATGGTGGTTGCGAGCAACCAAGCTGCAGACAAATCATACATGGGACGGCTGTGACTGGAGACAGGGTGGACGACTGGCAGGATAGGGATGTTGCCCTGTTAGGGAGACCGTTAGAGCTCTCTCACTCAGAGGGTACATCTTGGGTTGGGTCCAGGTGGTTGTATAGTGAGTTCGACGATTTTACTAGTTTACCGGCCTATGCTACACCTGAACATGTTGAATGGGCGGTTGGGGCGTACCTATGGGCTGCTCTACAGACTTTGTGCTTCACAGACCTGAACAGTGGTCATTTGAGTTTGAGAATTTTACCCCTTTTAGCAAATTTACATGATTTACGGACTATCAGCTGGGGATCTGCAGTTTTGGCCCATTTATACCACGAGATGTGCATTTCCACGCGGATGCACAAACGCCGACGTAACATAGGAGGTCCTCTGTGGATTGCACAGCTATGGGCGTTCGAGCGACTGAGGCCACTTCGACCCCAACTGCTGACCCGAAGAATAGCAGAGGATCTACCTTTGGGTGACAGGTGCGTACTTACTAGTATTTATAATGTTTTTGTAAATCAATGTATTTATTCGTCAATGTATTTTTTAACAGGTGGGGCGGGCGTAGGGATCGTCGGGCAGTCCTGAGGCACAACATCAATGCCGTGAGATTAATTTTGGATGGCCTGCGATACGAGGATGTAAGTTTTGTAGTTATTTCAGTTTAACTTTACATAATTAACCACATTTTGACAGTGTATTCAATTTTGTTGTCCAGATCCACTGGCAGCCATATTCTGACGATATTGTCACGACCCAATCTCAGGGCCGAGACCGGCGCTAGGGAATGTGAGTGGTTGCTCCGAAACTCGTAGCAAGCCTAAAAACGTAATATAATTTTTCGAGAAACATAAACGTCATGCATGACATAAATAAACACGTGTCATGCAGAAGCACACATGCCAGGCACACATATCCTCTGGCGGTCACAATATAAATAACGCAGCAAGCGTAAAACGTTTAAAACTTTAAAACGTTAAAGTAATATTTACAGAAAATTTTATATACAAGCTGACTGACAAAATACTTATCTACTGCAGCTCTAAGAGTAAAGTACTGTTTCTTTACATACTCAAAAATACAGACTTCTGGGAGTAGGATAGAAGTCCGTTGCTTCAAAGCGTCTTTATCCTGAAAGGAAATCTGTGAGGGGTCAGTATATTGGGATATACTGAGTGAGTTCATACATTTACTAATAAGTATTCAAATAAAATCATAAACGATACTTAATCGTATGCAGCCAAGTACAGGATCCGATTGAAACCTTAATCCTCAAACATACTAATAATCGATCGATCAACCCAATCATAAATATCAATTGCGAGTCCAACTCGCTGGTAGATACGGGGACTCCAGACTACACCGTAGCCGAGTGCTCTCTCGTATTAAAATCATAAACCCAATCGTAAAGTTCATATTCATCATCAGCTCCCAGCTGAGTCATATCAAAACTGGTGATCACACAGTCCTATTGTCGCCCAATAGGTAGCACGTTCTATCGGATCAATACTAGTTTCAAATCAAGCATATGCAATTCGTATAAAAGTTTCGCATATAAAACATGCAGTTCATTTAATAAGCAATATAAAATAATTGCTTAAATAAATACTTTAAAAGCAAATCATATAAACTCACAGAAAACGCTTATCCAAAAATACGTCGGGGCTTTAGAACGTCAAGCTTCCCGAACTACGGGTCCAGCAGCTTCTTGCCTTGCCGGATCTAAAACAATTTTAAAATATTTAACTTGAATTAGAATCCTATTCTAAGATTGACTCTAGACTCGAGACTCGACACGTTTTACTTTCATTAATCGTCGTGCTTCTCACGCATATCCCATTAAACGATATCAAACTCGTTTACGGATCGCAAATTACTTCTAATTCAATCTTCTTATAACCTCATTAGGTTAACTACTATTCGATTTCCGATTCAATACGTGAATTCCATTAATTCAATCGAGGTACGAAGATTCGGGGTGCGAGAATCGGAGGGTGCACGTTCGTGCAGGGAGGTACACGTTCGTGTACCATATGATGGTACACGTTCGTGTACCTTGGTACACGTTCGTGTACCTTGGTACACGTTCGTGTACCACAAGTACACGATCGTGTACTGTCGTGCACGATCCCCCGGAATCGATTTCCGGGGTTTCCGACCTGCTATATACGCAAAAACGCTCCAAACTCAACCAAAACGCGTATTCTAAACTCAAAACGCTATATATCAATCCTATACTCGATAAAACGATAAAATCGTTTCGTGGCCTAAAACTTTGAATCGATACAACTCAAAATATAATCAACGAAACGGTAAAACGTCAAGCTTACCGTGATTACCCGTCGAAATACGATCGTTTTGAGCTATTAAACGTCAGAAACGGACGAGAAACGGAAACCGCGCGACGAACCGTACGTTATCGCCGTTTGAAGAAATGAAACGAAGAAGGAGAAGAAGGCTCTGGTTCCTTCTTTCTCTCTTTTCAATTTTATATATATCCTGGCTAAAGTACACTTTGGTCCTTGAAACTTTTCAAAAGTTTCAATTTAGTCCAAAACCTATTCAATTAATCTTTTTATTAATTCATATACGTATTATTTATATCCGAATAAATAATACTAACTCAAAATATATATTTCCATCGAAAATCCTCAAATTTCTATTTTCGGGGCTTAATTGGCTAATTTGCACTTTAGCTCCTAAACTTTTCAAAATTTATAATTTAGCCCCAAAATGCTTCCATATCCAAATTTTCAAAATTAACCTCTTAAATCCCGCTAACTGACTCATTAAATTTTATCCTGAATTTCCGATATAATTAAATTAAATTCTCCTTAATTTAATTTATCGGAACTCACGACACGTGGCACGACTTAATTACCTTAAAATATTTTGGGGTATTACAGATATTCTCAGCTCGATCCCTCGAGAGTACCTCGATGGGGCACATCTCTGGCGTGCGCGAGTCCCACTCATTTACTATAACATTGTGGAGTGGCACCAGCCAGACAGGGTGCTTCAGCAGTTCGGGCTAGTTCAGCCTATTCCGTTGCCCCCCTTGCAGACTGAGGAGCTTCACAACGTCCGCTACCGGGGTTCCGCGAGCTTCGCATATGAGATGGACTACTGGGTGCAACTATGGAACAATAGAAACGCGTTTGTAGTTCAGGGCCGGCAGCTTCAACACCCACCCCATTACCATTCCCAGTACATGGACTGATATAGGCGTCGATGCCGGAGATGGATTACACTTCAGGATGCAGAGGCTGGCACTAGTGTACGTATTTTGTAAATTAAAACTATTTACATTTTATTAATTTTCATTAATAATATTAGTGACGGTTTATTGTATATTGTCACAACGCGATTTGCAGGAGAGAACCCATGTTACGGGGGAGGCCAATTCGAGTGCCGCTCGCAGGATTAGGTTTGATGCACGAAGTTCTCAGCTTGCTACCATGGAGGATCGCAGGGACGTCACACTTCCCCCTCCTGAGCCAGCCGACCGACCATACCAGCTGCCTCCACTCCCTCCCTGCCAGGTCGATTTAAGCTCTATTAGAGGACGGCGTCGACAGCCACACAGAATGCCTCCACAGCCTCGTCTAGAGCATGTGTACCCTATCCCAGAGCCATTATTTTTTCACACGAAGGTGGGGGGTACCTCAGACATACCGCAGGTGGACTATTGGGAAAGACAACATTACGGGTCAACCTCCGGGGCGACACCCCATGCATCATATCCACAGGTTTGAGACAATTTAATATACTATTTCACTTGATTAACTCGTATTTTATGCTCTTACGCTTAGTGCCACCCGATGTTATAGTTTCAGGTCCCGCCTGCGTCGATGCCGTATGTTGACTCATTTTTTGGACATACGACATTTACGACCCCTCAGGATCCCCCAGGGCCATCTGAGTCACAGGTTTGAGTTACTTTATTATTATTGTAGTTAATTTATAATTTACAATTTTAGTTTATAATCTAATAAGTTACGTTGTTCAGGTCCCGCCGGCGCCGATGCCGTATAGTGACTCATCTTTTTGACATACGACATTTGCCAACACTCAAGATCCTTCTGCGCCATCTGATTCACAGGTTCGACCTATTTTATTATATTTTTAATTTATAATCTTCTATTTCAGTTTATAAATCTAATCAATTCATTGTTCAGGTTCGCCAGCCGCCGATTCCGTCTTTCCATTCATATCTGGGAGAGATGGGATATACTCCACTAGGTACGCCGGCTCAGCCAGAGTCAGATCAGTCATGGCCTGCACCGCCGACGCATTCAGATGTCCCATGGCGTACGTCGACAGAGTCGGATTTCATTGAACAGTTGTTCTACTATCCCGCCGCACCTACTGCAGGACAGGCGTCATCTTCACATCAGGTACCACCTTCTGGGTCGCCTCAGGCTCAAGATCCTTCGCAGATGTATTTCTCGACTACGCCTCCGGTGCAGATCTGTCTGCTGATCCGTTTTCCGGTGATCGGTTTCAGCATTTTACGCCTCCTGGTTTTACCCTGTATCCGGACATCACCTCGCAGGATCTGCGAGACACTACTCCAGCTCCAGTTATTGAACAGCCGCACTAGCCTACAGACGAAGACAGTGACGATTCAGAAGACAACGACGATTCTGATAACAGTGACGAGGGTGACGGTTGCGACTATAACCCTGTGACTGATACCTCACGTCACCGACGCACTCAGCATGGTTATGACATGAGAACCCGCATGCGGCGACCGACTCGATATCGTGAGTAGTTTTAGTACTTGTAAACAATTTTAAAATAATATTGTCATTTTAAATTATTACAAATGTTATAATATGTATTTAATTTTTAATGTTTAATATTTTTATCAATTTTAAATTAGTAGGTATTTGTTAAAATAAATTAATATATAAATTAATTTTTTTTATTAATATATTGGGATTAATGATTGGGCACTAAATGCCCAATCATTAATCCCAATCACCAATCATTAGGAGACAAAACTGTCTCCCAATGATTGGTGTCAGCCCTTAATCACTCGATTAAGGGTTAATCACCCTTAACCCTTAATCGAGTGATTAAGGGTTTCTGGCTTGAATCCGCAAGTCAGACTTGCGGATTTATGGATAAATCCGCAAGTCTGACTTGCGGATTCAAGCCAGAGGCACCATTTGGGAATTAGTTTTTTATGGGGCAATTGTTTGGAAAAAAACCCTGTGTATATTGCTTTACAAATTTTCTTTCACAGGGTTACCATTCCTTGCAAGCATATCGAGTAGCACATGTTTTATGGAACCAAGGACGGAAATTATTGGCCTTGGCATTACAAAGTCAAATCGGTGAGGTACTTTCATACTAGATTTGCCAATTTCTTTTTGTTTCTTCCTGGTTTCTTTTATATGCTAAAGATTCATTTATTCTTTTGCTCAGGTTTCTGGAGTTGACATACATCCAGGTACGTTATTTTATTTGATACATGTTTTATGCCATTCTTATCCATAAGCCTATCACTGATTTCAGTAAAGATCAGAATGTGTTCTTTAGAATAGTCCTTTTCTTGTAACAATAGGTAGAAAGCAGCTGCAATTAATATCGGATTGCTAGAATTAATGTTGCTGATAAATCAAAAATGATCTGATTTCTGAATATTGAGTAATTTATCCTAAATGCTTCTGTCTTATTATTTATATGAAACAGTATAGAGTTTCTCTTGCTGTCGTGTAAGAAGGCCATTTATCATTTTAATACATGTTGCAGCTGCCAAAATGGAGAGGGGATATTATTGGATCATGGAACGGGTGTGGTCATAGGCGAAACAGCTGTTTGCTCATTTGTTATTTGTTTCTTGTTCTCTCTTATTTTCATTTGTTTTAACTTCAAATCCTTTTCCCCTTTTTGGGTTAATGTAAATTCTTTCCAGGGGAATATCAGAACTGTAGTCTATAATTGCTAAAATTCTTTAGTTATACTGCCTTTTTTGCCCATCTGAAAAGGGCTTACCCTGGAACAATTTTAAATTTTAAAATCTTGAATGACTTGGAACTCATCCAGCATATGCCCCATCGACATAAGTATTTGCAGGCTGTCATTGGCTTAAGAATTGGAATGCAGCAGCTTATTTGTTTGATATTTCACTATGCTCATCAAACAGATGATTGGTTGGCAGGGTGTAACATTAGGAGGGACTGGGAAAGAAGTCGGTGAGCGCCATCCAAAAGTAGGTGAGGGTGCACTAATTGGAGCTTGTGCAACAATACTCGGGAATATAAAAATAGGTGAAGGGGCTATGATAGCGGCTGGTTCTCTTGTGTTGAGGGATGTGGATCCACACAGGTAGCACAATAGCATAAGAAGACCACTACTTACTGAATTTATCTTGCCATAGTTATATCTGGTCATATTCGTTTTCTGTACTTTTCTGAAGCATGATGGCAGGAACACCAGCAAAGTTGATAGGATGCTTTAATGAGGAAGATCCATCCCTTACAATGAACCATGGTATGTTCCTTGTATGAGCTCAGACATCATTTTTTTCTCTCTATCTGCATAGCCTTATCGTTGACATCTGAGAAGAAAACATATATTCAGCATTTTGCTAAAAACTTCTTTCCCGCTGTTCTGACTGTATCTCTTATGACTTAGGCATGAGCTCTTGTTTTCTGGTTGCATGGTTTATTTTAGGAAGCTAATAATTTGGGTATGTACAGATGCTACAAAGGAATTCTTCAAACATGTATCTGTTACTTTCAGAGAAGTTAGATGCAAAGGTAAGTGATATCCTATGTTACTTTCGATTTCATTAAAAATGTTAAATACGAGATGCATGCTCGCCTAAAGGGCTCTGATTGGTCTTATGCTAGTTATAGCACTAGTCAAGGTTGTAGCCATTAGTGTCAATGAGCTCTAACTCAAATGGCACGAGCGCATGCAGAACTCTGAGTCTCACTAGCCCACGGTTTCCCCTTTCCCATTGTGATCTCAAGTAAAAAAAAATCGTGGCCTTTTAATGCTTATCTTTGCATGTAATATATACTGAATTGGGCAGCGTTCTTTTCAACAGCTCCGGATCAAGGGGAAAAATTGACAGAGACTTGAGAGACTTGCTAAATCGTTTTAGTTCCGTAGTGGGAGAAAAATAGTGGCTATACACGATATGTTATTACGAGATTTCTAAAGATAAATTTACAGTAGTTGGTGTAATAGGTTAGCATTCAGTTTCCATTTTTGTAATACAGAGGCTGATTTGTTTCGTTAGTCCAGTTTCAACAAATTTTAGTTTGCCATGGCTTGTTCTTATGAGTTTACCTAATGCCTGTAAAGATTAGGTTCCTCCCTTGAATTGTAGGAGATGAAAATAGCCTCTGGTTTCTGATCTTCCTGAATACATTTTCTTACCTTTCTTGATCTGTGTTCATGATTCTATAAACTGACCTTATTTATGGTATGAATCATATGATCGACTTTATGTAACAGATGCGGAGAATTTTGAAATTTCCATTTGCTGGCTCCACTTGCTTTTGTTTCTAACTAAAGATTCATTGAACTAACTTAAATTCATTTACTGTACTTTTGAAAGAAAAGTATGCACATTAATCATTTATATAATTAATAACGAATCGATCCCTCATTTATTGTACTTTTGAAAGAAAAGTATGCACATTAATCATTTATATAATTAATAACGAATTGATCCCTCATTTATTGTACTTTTGAAAGAAATGTATGCACATTAATCATTGATATAACTAATAACGAATTAATCCCATAGAAAAAGGAGCAAACTTATAACATCCATCATTAACAATTGTTGACTACCCCATCCATTAAATAATTAAACAATTAGAAAAATAAAAAGTATGAAATACACTGAAAAAATAAAGAAAAGTATGAGATTACTGATAACCTAAGTAGCACGGAAACGGAAACGGGAAACGGAAACGATACGAAACGGACACGGGAAAACGAAAGTTTTTCAAAATGAAGGACACGAAACGTGGGGGAAACGTGTAAATAACAAAAATTTAGGGATATATTTATAAAAATATTATTTAAATATTTATGATAATTAACAAAATAATTCAATTTAATGTACTAAATATTTAAAATTTTATAAATATATAAAAAATATAATACAATTCAACACAAATAAGTATATTTGTTGTATTGTGGACAATGCGAATATAAAATTTATAGGTAACTAGTTAGATTTTTTTATTTGTGGGTAATAATTTTAAATTTTTTATAAATTTTAATTTTTATTATTTACAGAAACGGCCCGAAACGTTTCGTACGGGTGTCCAAGAGTTTCCGGTTTCCGAAACGTTTCCGAAACGGGAAACGCAACTTTATTGAAGTTTCCGTGCTTCTTAGCTGATAACATGTTCTTACAATTCAGTTGGGGGAAATTAAACTCCTTGAAAATGTAAGTCCTGTGAGCAACATATACTTCTGGACATTGGCAATCTTAATAAATCTGTAGTTTTGAGCCTCTAAATCAATTATAAGTAGCATGTGAGCAGCAGCCCTAGATGTGTCATCAATTAGGAAAACTATTTTGCTAATATGATGAAGTGGTAATGGAATTGTGAGATCCATAGCATAATCTCCAGGTCGTTGTGGTACGGTAATGAGCTTCATCCACGAGCTTGTCACTCCGAATTCTTTCATTATCCAGACGGTCATTGATTGAGCAATTGATTGAGCAGCACGTCTCGTCTCTGTTAAACAAAGGCATCCTTGCAAAACACCCAAACTCCGAAGTCCATGGCCATAATTACTGTAACGCCTAGGATGTTCCATCTCTGTGGTGGTCTCGTTTGCTAAGGAAAAACAAACAATCTTTCCCCGTGCCGAAGAATTTTGCAACCAATTCAGGAACCCGTTTAGATTTATGGCATTCTTTGTATTGGGGTTATGTCTGAAATCTTTAACCTTCCGCCAACAATTTGTTTTCAGAGAAAGAATCATAATGTTTCTGGTGATCACAGGGTTAAATCTTAAACGTCGAAGCAGTAGCTTGTAGTCATCGGATGATGAATCATAGCCCAAGTCGTAGCCGTCACTTATTGAGTCAGAATAATAATTTTCAACCTTGGGCAGTTTACGTTGCTCTTCAGTGGAAGGGTTTAATAAAATTAATTGCCCATAAAGATCTCTCAGGAGTAACAGGCCATCGCAAGAACACACAATTACGCCGTCGCATAAACGTAGGTGACGTCTGAAGGGCAATTGGATTTGCGTAGAATGTTCCGAAATTAAATCATCAAAAAAGGTTGCATCACAGAAACTATAATGCATGGCCGGATTTCGGAGAACAAAGACCTGATTTGCAGAGTTGTGTGAATGAAGGAGATGTAATCTTTTGAAGTGCGGATGAGAGATTAGAGAGCGCCATGATTTTGAGACACACTTAAAACGTAAGACCGACTTGACGGGGAGATGCGACAGTATACAAGGAATAACATCTATGGGCAAGTCTGCTGCTATGATTGGGGCTGCGCTTCGGAGCTTCTTCATCGCTTTATGCTACGACTTGTGTGCCAAATACTTATATATAGAGACAGAGATTTGGTTCCTGCGATGTTTTTGCTACTTTATATACTCAGATATGATGATTCCTTATTGTGTTTCTAGTCGGCCGAAACTCTAACCTAAGCTTGTTTCTATCCCAGCGATGCAGCTCTTAAGGAGGCCAAGCAGCAGATAAAAAACATAGAAACAAAACTTGAATTAGAAGAGTTTAAACTAATGTTCAAAAAACTGAAGGTATATTATAATATCTCCTCACTTTTGGTATTTACATTAACATCCATTTTTTAAATTCCAATGGCAATTCAAAAAAATAAAAGAACAAAACATATTTTTAAGGTTTATATGCATATAAAATCTTAACCTTTCACGTATATAGCGATTTAAATATAATTTATAAGCTTGAAAAAAGGGCGTAATTTTCATTTATTGATTTTCTCTAGCAGCAATATTTTTTAATTGTTATGAGGGTTTTTAATGACTGAAACGACGCCGGGTAATGATTTTCGATATAATATACTAATAAAATAACAAGTTAAAATTTTTATGCCAAATTTTAAATATTGTGTTGAAATTGTTAAAAATTAAATTTTTATATGCAAATAATTTATTTTAAACTATAAAAATTAAATACTCTCCATAAAATGGCAAATTATTTTTATTATTATTATTATTATTCCTCTAACTAGTAAACTAGGCTCACTAGCAACCATCCCAACTCCTTTTGTTTCTTTTTCCATCACTAAAAAGCTACAGAAACAAACAAGATGACGAGACTTGGCTGCTGTGTTGATTCTTGTCATTTTCAACTTCTCAATTCACCACTTCATTTCCTTTTCATCGGTTTCATGATAACCAAACATCATCATCATTAACTCTCCATATTATTATTGGGTTTCTTGCAATTATTCAATTTCCTCTCTCTCATCTCATGGCTTGTTTAACTGATGAGAGTTGGCCTTCTTCTTCTTCGTCTTCTTTGCCTGAAATTCTATCTAAAAGATTATCTCTGAGTAATAATAATGATGAACCAGACATTGCAACAGAAGCCGAACCACCACCTTTCCCTTTTGAGAAAGTGTTTCCTGTTTATGCAATGGGTTCGTCTAAGGCTGACTGTGTTGTGCTTTCTGGGGCTGATTCTAGTGACCCTATTTGGGATGAAATGAGACAAGAAGCCAAGTTGGAGGTACCCACTTTGATTTTATTGAAAAAGATTGTTTCTTTTTGTTAATGTTTTGATGGTTGGAATGTTTTTGTGATGTGAAGAAATTGAGGTTTAATTGTGTCAAATTACTGCTTATTATAGTCTTAGTAATGGTGGTTTACTTACTTTTCAGTTTATTATCTTTTTGTTCAAAATTGAATAGTTTGGAAAGAGACATCACTAAATTTCAATTCACATACTGTTGCATAAATGATTTATGAAAGTAAGCCACTTTAATCATTTTTCATTAATCTGTTTATGTTTCAATCACTATTGATATTGTTTCTAGAAATTAAACAATATATTGAAGTGTTGGTGCCAGCTTTTTCTTAATATGTGAAATAGACAAGGGGGATTGAGGACAACTAGTAATATTTTTATGGAAGCATTGGAATTTTGGAAATTTGGTTATGTTTTTAACTGTCATATAATTTGCAGGCAGAAAAAGAGCCGATTCTTAGTAGCTTCTTGTATGCCAGTATCCTGTCGCACAATTGCTTAGAGCAAGCGCTGGCATTTGTTCTTGCGAATAGACTTCAAAATCTAACTCTCTTGGCAACTCAGTTGTTCGACATAATTTGTCATGTAATGATGCATGATAGAGGTATTCAGCGTTCAATTCGCCTAGATCTGCAGGTAACCTTTTTCTTGTCAATTCACAAGATATATTTCCTTTCTTTTTAGGGACAAAATGATGAATCTGATCTTAGTTTTTGATATCGTTTTTCCTTTCCTAGGCATTTAAAGACCGAAATCCTGCTTGCTTGTCGTATTGTTCAGCGTTGTTGTATCTTAAGGTACTTTCTTTCTTACCTCATGGCGGATTGTCAGTGTCCCTGAGATACTGTTATACTGTAATTTATATTGTCCTTCTATAAAATTATTCTGTGTCAGGGATGTTTTCCTTTGTGCTAGGAAGATTCTCGTTTAGATTCTTGAATGTGTGAATTGTGAAGTCCATTTTCTTGGACAGGGTTACCATTCTTTGCAAGCATATCGAGTAGCACATGTTTTGTGGAACCAAGGACGTAAATTATTGGCCCTGGCATTACAAAGTCAAATCAGTGAGGTAATTTCATACTAGATTACCAATTTATTTTTGTTTCTTCCTGGTTTCTTTTATATGCTAAAAATCCATTCGTTCTTTTGTTCAGGTTTCTGGTGTTGACATACATCCAGGTACATTAATTTCTTTGATACATGTTTTATGCCATTCGTATCCATAAATTTATCACCAATTTCAGTAAAGACCAGAATTTGTCCTTTAATTTAGTCCTGTTTTTGTAACAAAAAGTAGAAAGCAGCTGCACTTAATCATAGGCAACATATTAATCTTGGGATTGCTTAAATTAACGTTGCTGATAAATGAAAAATATAATCTGAATATTGAGTAATTTTTCCTAGATAATTCTTTATGCCTTTCGATTTATATGAAATAATGGAGAGTTCCTTTTGCTGTCGTGTAAGGAGACTGTTTATCATTTTAATAAATGTTGCAGCTGCCAAAATTGGAGAGGGGATATTATTGGACCATGGAACTGGTGTTGTTATAGGCGAAACAGCTGTTGTGGGAAACAGAGTCTCTCTGATGCATGTAAGTCACCCTAGTTCTCCCTTTGCAAGCGTTTCCTTGTCATTGTTAACAGTATGGCCATAACATCAAACTATGTGTTTATCTAGTTTAGATATATTTATTGCTTTAATAAGTTGGCTACATGCCCTATTTTCTCCTTATATCTCCGTGAGTTTTCTTGCTCATTTGCTTATTTGTTTCCGGTGCGCTCTTATTTTCATTTGTTTTAACTTTTAACTTTAAATCCTTTTCCCCTTTATTAATTGGGTTAATGTAAATTCTTTCTAGGGGAATATAAGAACTATAATTGCTGAAATTCTTTAGTTATGCTACCTTTTTTGCCCATCTGAAAAGGGCTTACCCCGGAACAATTAAATTTCAAAATCTTGAATGGCTTGGAACTCATCCAGTATTAAATTTATACCCCATCGACGTAAGTATTTGCAGGTTGTCGTTGGCTTAGGAATTGGAATGCAGCAGCTTATTTATTTGATATTTCACTATGCTCATCAAACAGATGATTGACAGGGTGTAACATTAGGAGGTACGGGGAAAGAAGTCGGTGATCGCCATCCAAAAGTAGGTGATGGCGCACTAATTGGAGCTTGTGCAACAATACTCGGGAATATAAAAGTAGGTGAAGGGGCTATGATAGCAGCTGGTTCTCTTGTGTTGAAGAATGTGGATCCACACAGGTAGCACGATAATTTCTTATTTATCAGCATAACGAGACCACTACTTATTGAATTTGTCTTGCCATAGTTATATCTGGTCATATACCGTTTTCTGTACTTTTCTGAAGCATGATGGCGGGAACACCAGCAAAGTTGATAGGATGCCTTAATGAGGAAGACCCATCCCTTACAATGAACCATGGTATGTTCCTTGTATGAGCTCAGACATCATTTTATTTCTCTCCATCTGCATAGCCTTATCGTTGACATCTGAGAAGAAAACATATTTTTAGCATTTTGCTAAAAACTTCTTTCCCACTGTTCTGACTGTATCTCTTATGACTTAGGCATGAGCTCATGTTTTCTGGTTGCATGGTTTAGTTTTAGGAAGCTGATAATTTCGGTATGTACAGATGCTACAAAGGAATTCTTCAAACATGTATCTGTTACTTTCAGAGAAGTTAGATGCAAAGGTAAGTGATATCCTGTGTTACTTTCAATTTCATTAAAAATGTTAAATTTGGGATGCATGCTCGCCTATAGAGCTATGATTGGTCTTATGCTAATTATAGCACTAGTCAAGGTTGTAGCCATTAGTGTCAATGAGCTCTAACTCAAATGGCACGAGCGCATGGCAGAACTCTGAGTCTCACTAGCCCACAGTTCCCCCTTTCCCATTGTGATCTCAAGTTAAAAAAAATCGTGGCGTTTTAATGCTTTTTGTTTCATGTAATATATACTGAATTGGGCAGCGTTCTTTTCAACAGCTCCGGATCAAGGGGAAAAATTGACAGAGACTTGAGAGACTTGCTAAATATTTTTAGTTCCGTAGTGAGAGAAAAATAGTGGCTATACACGACATGTTATTACGAGATTTCTAAAGATAAATTTACAGTAGTTGATGTAATAGGTCAGCATTCAGTTCCCATTTTTGTAATACAGAGGCTGATATGATAATGAGCCTCTCTTGTTTCGTTAGTCCAGTTTCAACAAATTTTCAGTTGCCATGGCTTGTTCTTATGAGTTTACCTAATGCCTGTAAAGATTAGGTTCCTCCCTTGAATTGTAGGAGATGAAAATAGCCTCTGGTTTCTGATCTTCCTGAATACATTTTCTTACCTTTCTTGATCTGTGTTCATGATTCTATAAACTGACCTTATTTATGGTATGAATCATATGATCGACTTTATGTAACAGATGGGGAGAATTTTGAAATTTTCATCCGTGCTTTTTTACTCCCTCCGTTCCAATAACGTTGTATATTTTCACTTTTTCACGCAGTTTTTGAAAAAAAATGTTATTGATGTTTATAAATTTATATCAAACTTTCTTTAATATACCCTTATTTAGTGATTGATATCGACAAATACTAATAACAAATAGTTGATTATTGGATTTTAAATAAGGATAATATAGGAAAATCTATTGTATTTACTAGAAGTGGACAAGAGTTTATGAATCAAAAAAAATCTGAAAGTTGACAATTCTATTTAGCCGGAGACGGTACATTTTATGACTCATTTTTTGTAAAATTTACATCAGCGACCTACAAATTTCTTTATGCTAAATTCTCATATTTTTTAAAAAGATTCTACATTTATACCTTGTGGCACTTTTAGTCTATTTTACTTGAAACTAATTCAAAAATCAATTACATGTCAACTTGAAATCAACATTGCGACAACATGAAATCAATTCAGATCTTAATCTCATATATCAACTCTATATGAATCTGAAATATCATTCTGCATATTTTGAATTTTCAAGTTAATATTTGAAAATTGATTTGAAATTGTTTTAAACTTTTATGAATTATTATTAACACACAAAATATGAAAAATCAATCTATTTTTATGTTATCGTATAAGCATATGATTTTTCTTTTTGTATTTTAAATGTGATCTGATAAAATTTCTTCTTGCTTTTATTTATGGATTTGATTTATATTGTTTATTTGTTTGGAAAGAAAGCTTTTTTGTGTGTAATTCAGTTTTCAATATGTTAGGGCATGTTTGTCATACTTTGTGTTAAAATATGCTTATTTATAATTATGAGGTATAAATATAAACTGTTTTTGAGAGAGATTTTTGTAAAAAAAAAATCACAAGTGATGAATATATATAAAATGAAAATTTGAGATATTTATATAAGTAATCTTGAAGGTCAGACCGTTATGAATCACTTTTTCAAATTCCCGGTGCTTGATAAGAATTAGTGTCCCATAACCAAAAAAATATTTGTTTTTTCTTTTAATATAAAAAAATTTCTCCAAGTCACAAAAACAATTAAAGACATAATTCAACTGATCTGATAAACGAGATGCTTGAATGAGAATATTTACAACATCACTCTCAGATCACATAATAAATTTAAAAATTAACAAAAAAAATGACAAGTAACAAATTAAAAAAAGGATAGAAAAGAAAGAAACGAATTAATCAAAATCCAAACTACCCTATCCAAAATCAGAAATTCCAAAAAATTGATATATTCTGATTGAGATAAAAAAAAAAAGAAAATTACGTGTTTGTACGCCCTTTTTAAAAAAAATTACAAAACATCCTTTCAAAATTTTAGTTTTCAAGCGTACTTTTTTTTTAACTTTCTCTTTTCATATTTAAGCTTTTTCCACATTTTTCGCTCGCCGTCTTCTTGCGCTAGTCTTTTGACTGTTTTCTTCGTCTTATCTCTTTTTCCAACTGATTTTTCCTCTCTAAAATACGTGTTTTTGTTAGTTCATTCAAAGCTTATCAATCTCCACTGTAAAGTTAAAAAAAATGAGATTTTTAAAAATTCCGCTTATTTATTTTTATAGTGGACACTGAAACAAAATTTTGAATGAATAAAAAAGAACATGTATTTTAGAGAGGAAGAATCAGTTGGAAAAAAAGACTAGGCGAAGAAAATGGTCTAGAGAAAAGCACCGAAAGACGGCGAGCAAACAATGTTGAAAAAAAAGCGTAAATATGAAAAGAGAGTTAAAAAAAATATGCTTGAAAACCAAAATTTTGACTTAAGTGGCAATATGCCCCCTGAACTTGCAAGTAATGGGCAATTAACACATATATTAACTTTGTGGGCAAATCAGTACATGAACTTGATGATTATGGGCAATTTGCCCCCTCAATTTGTAAGTTAATTGTCTCTTAATTTGGCAATTTGCCCCCTTAACTTGTAAGTTAATTTGCCAAAATGGGCTAATTGCCCATAATCAACAAGTCCGTGTATTGATTTGCCAACAAAGTTAATTTGTGTGTTAATTGCCCATTGCTTACAAGTTGAAGGGGCAAATTGCTACTTAAGTCCCAAAATTTTGGAAAGGGAATTTTTGTGAAAATTTTGGAAAAGGGCGTAAAAAAAAGAAGAGAAACCTGGGCTTGTGAGCCAGTCAGGAAACGGCAACGTTTTCAGTTGTCCCCCTCGCGCGCTACGACTTAGCGTTAGATCCAATCATACAACTCAACTCAACTCAACTCAATTCAATTCAATTCCCTAATTGAAAGAAACGATTAGGGATTTGATTTGATTTGATCTCTTACTCTACGCCACTTGAACAGGACAGGTACCGTAGCAATGCACTTTCAGTTCAAATTTTTGTTTATGCTTTTAGTTTTAATGGAGATGGAAATTTGCTCTTTTTTATATTATTTTTAACTTTTGAATGTAAGAAGATCCGATGGATCATTGTTTGGTTGGTTGCGTTTCAATGATGATGATTATGTAGTAACGAGCTTTATTTTGTTTCTCTAATTGAATGGTTAGTTTTAGTTAGTTGGCTAGCTTCTTTTTTTTGAATGCGAATATTAGTTTAAATTTCCGTTATAGGAATTATAAATTGACAGAAGTTGTAGTATTTTTGCTGCTTTAGTTGGTTGCATGTGATTTTCCAAGAAACAGCTTTACATTTATGAAATGCTGTTTTGTTTATACGCGTTTTCTTTGATATTTTGATCTGAGTTGCTTTCGACATTATTTTTGTGCTTGCTAAATTGTGTGTTACTATGATGCAATATGTTTAAATCCAGCATTTTAATTATTTTTCTTTTCTTTGTTCGAATTGCAGTAACTCATAGTAATTCGTGAAATTTCTTATCCCTGGTAATAGTATGTTTTTCCCGGGATAGAGTTCAGAAATTGATTGATGCAGAGAATCTCAAAGGGTGTGTTATGATTTTTGTTGAGAATCACAACAGGATTTTAAAGAAGAAGGTCAGTTGATTGCGGTTGAGAAGATAAGGAAGGAACAGAGGCGGTTACCAGAATCAAATATGTCAAAAGATGAACGCAATGTTGTCGAAGTACCAGAAGCTCACACGCATGAAGCTTCTTTAGATGATGAAAAACAGTTGTCTGATATGGACAATGGGAAGAATGTGAATGCTGCTAAGGAAAATGGGCTGCACGGTAACACTCTGTCGGCGGAGAATACATACGAGCAGCTTGTTGAGATGGTTGTTGAGCTAAGGTTTCAGAATGAGTTCTTGAAGTCTCAGTTTGACAGTTTGAAAGATCTTCAGTTGGCACCTGATGAATCTCAACAGAGAACTGAAACAAGTGATCAGGGATCTGCGGGACCTTCTGAGGTGGATGAACTCCGTAAAAAGATCGAGTCTATGAGTTTAGAACTTGATGAAGAAAAACAACTACGTAGCGTAATGGAGGAGGCTTTGAGGCATCTTCGAGAGGCACATTCTGAAGCAGATTCAAAATCCCAAGAGCTTTCTGCAAAGCTTGCTCAAGGTCGGATTTTCATCTTTATCAGCTCAATTCAATTTAATATGTGAGATCTAGGTCATCTATGAATTCCTGCCGCACTTGAGTTGTTTATCTCATTTATGACTTTTAAATATGCTATAATATATGCTTAACACAATGAACTGTAATGATATTGATGTAGATAATATTTACTTCTAAAGAAAAGATTTATAGCTATTGGCAAGAGGTTTGGAATTTGCTTTGGCTTGTGAAAAATTTAATCTGATAAAAAAGGAAAAAGAAAGTCAGAGAACAAAGTTGTGTTTGCTGTTTCGGAAACCGAAAACTAAACTCATACGAAAAGTTTCGGGACGTTTTGGTAAATTTTAAAAATTAATCAGTTGTAAAAAATATAAATAATTATCCACAAATCAAAAAATCTAACCAATTACTACAAATTTTATTACTCACATTATCTATAATAAATCTTATGTTCTTTCATTTATTGGATTATATTAAATTTTATAATATTTTGTAAAATTTAGTATATTATTTTTAATTATGGTTATATAATTTGTAAATAATTTTTTTTATTATGAACTTAATTTTTGAGTATATATAAATGATTTATTTCATAAATTTATGAATTAAATATAATATATATAAAATTATAACTCTTAATTTTTGTAAATATATCCCTATATTTTTATTATTTACATGTTTTTCCCACGTTTTGTGTCCTTTATTTTGGAAAAATATTATTTATCCATGTTCGTCTCGTGTCGTTTCTGTTTCTGATTCCGTCTCCGTGCTACCTAGAGGAGAGCAAAAAAAATCTGTAATTTAAACTGCTGGTGTTAAATTTTCTTGCACTTTGATGAATGATGTTATTGTATTTTATCCTTTCTTTATCCAAGCTCTAAATACATAGCATTTTTACACCACGTAGCTCAACAGAAGTTAGATCAAGAATTAAAAGAGCGTGAAGAGAAGTACACTGAACTTGATTCTAAATTTCAAAGGCTTCATAAGCGAGCAAAACAACGTATTCAGGAGGTTCAGAAGGTAAAATCTGTCTCTGGATCATTGTGTTGCTCTTTTCTTTGTAAACTTAACACGTGCTGTGCACTATCACTTACGCAGTGAAATTGACAAGAAAGATTGTATAAACTAATGATCGAAACAAAAATGTTTTGCCTTATTGTTAAATGTTGAAATTTTGTGTCAGTTGTTTGCTTCTGTGCACATGTGCACATTTTATGGATGAACTAATTCTGTGGTTGTTAGTGATATTGTGATAGCTTCCCTATTGTTATTGAGTAGTTTCGAAAAATAAGCCTTCAGTTTCTAACGGTAAAGTTTGAGGGATACACCTTATTGATGAAAAAAGATTCACAAATCACCAAGTGTAAGAAGTTGAAAGATAGCTTGAAAAAAAGGGATGGCATTGTAAATTTCAGGTGTCAATTTCTTTTTCTTATTCCTTCATATTATATTTTGAGAGGGGAGCAGGGCATTCTGTGTGTGGGGGAGTGTTGGGTCAATGGTTGTGTTTATACTTAAAAAATTAAGTGTTTGTAGTTGTGCAAAATCTGAGTTCTTAAAACTTGCTAGTAATTTCATTTTCAGGAAAAAGATGATCTTGAAGCTCGTTTTCATAATGTAAATGAAGCCGCTGAGAAAGCATTATCCCAGCAGTCAGCTCTGCAGCAGGAGCTGGAGCGCACAAGGCAACAAGCAAATGATGCATTGAAAGCAATGGATGCAGAGCGGCAACAATTAAGAAGTGCAAACAATAAGTAACTCATTTATGTAGTTATATTTTTGTATTGCATGATTGATCCACATCTCCATTGTATTTCTTGTTATTTATGCATTTCACTAGAGATTTCCTCCTACACAGCTACACTTTATATCTGGTCGTAAAGGAAGAATAATTTAGGTTTCGAACTTTCTCTTTCTTTCCATTTTTATAGAAATATGTAGTCATTGTTTTTTTGTTCCTTCCCTAGGTTGTTGGATGCTTTCTGAAATCTACATAATTTTAGGGCCAAACTTACATGTGCTGTCCTCATGTGTGGCTAGGAGAAATTCTTAGGTGAACCGAGTCCACCATGTAGGATTGTGAACCATCCATTTATTACGTGACACGTGGCATGACTATTTACATGAGCCAATTAATGAAAGGCACATTAATTCTAAATAAAACACATTAAATACTCATTAATAATTGTGCCTTTCATTAATTGTCTCATGTAAATAGTCATGCCACATGTCACGTAATAAATGGATGGGTCACAATCCTACGTGGTGGACTCGGTTCACCTAAGAATTTCTCGCTAGGCTAGGGATCATATTGTTACTTTTTGTTACTATTATTGTCTTTTGTGCCTATAGAAAGAGAGAGAGGGAATTATGCTTTGCAGATAAATCTTTTAATCTTACTCTTCTGTGTAAAATGGTGTGTTTTCCTCTTTCTTTCAGTAGTTTTCATGGCTTATCCAGTGAGAACGAAATTGGCCTTCTTTTATAAGTGTCTTTAATTTGCAAGTGAATTTCATTTTTCTACTATTAAATTCCGAAGAGAGTGAACAACTATTTTTGACAAAAAAACTGCTGGACTCAAAGCTAGTTAAAAAATATATTTAATGTAAATTCTCATTTTGCAATTGTTTTACTTTTGTAATCCCTTTAATGGAACTTAACATCATTTCACAGGCTGATTAAGTAACTTTTTTCTTTCTCAATTGTATTTTTCATTTGTAGTCTAGTTTCAGTTTCAACTCCAGTTGGTAACATTTTTTCTGATATCCAGACTCCGTGACAATATTGAGGAATTGCGCCGTTCATTTCAACCTAAAGAGTATGCTCTCGAGGCACTACAGCAGACACTTCTAGAGAAAGAACAGGTGCTTAATTATTATGCTGATCTTGAAGTTTGCTTTTCAATACCTTCATCTATCTGTTTATGTTGATAGATTTGCTTAATGTTCAGGCCTCTTATGATGTACTCCCTCCGTCCCATTCTAATTGAACACTATTTCCTTTGTGGGTGTCCCATTCTAATTGACACTTTCTATTTATAGAGTACTTTTCACACTACTTTTCTCTTTATACCCTCTTCAATTAATGCATTTAGAAAGAATATTTTTGAAAAGTTGTGATGCATTTAATGTAATGTAAGGATATAAAAGTAATGTTACTAAAATTTCTTAAATAATGTGCAATTGAAATTTTCTCAATTAGAATGGGACAGAGGGAGTATTCGTTTAATACCTTGCTATTCACCCTTCACTTATTGCATATTCACAACTAAAGTTACGGTGTACACATTTGCATCAATGTCTTCAAATTTTGAGTAACTTTACTGGGAATGTTTAATCACATTGTTTGACCTCTTTGACGACTTCTGTAATATTTCTAGACATGAGATCAAGATGCAATATATTGGTTTCATCTTGCATTATTTTTTGCATATTCCTGCAAAAAGTATTATCTAAAAACAATTTTTCTGCTGTAGATTTTCAATCTAGTAGAACCTTTTTGTCTCCAAGATTTCTATCCTCCTTTGAATTGCTCTTCTATTTATCTCTTTGAACTTGTATTGGTTTGCACATGGTTCTGGAGAATTGACATGTTCTTTTTCTCCATATTATATCAAATCATATATTAACCTTCTTTTTCTTTTAGATGTTGGAAGACATGAAAGGTTTACTACAATCTGCAGAAGAGAAAAGACAAGCCTTAGTAGCTGAGCTCACTGCTAAACATCATAAGGTAATTTGTTTCAGAGGCATGTTCATATTCAAAAACTATTGTTAAGATGCTTGGCATTCTATAATGCAAGAATGTGTGCC
Organism: Mercurialis annua; assembly: GCF_937616625.2. Classification (NCBI taxonomy): domain Eukaryota; kingdom Viridiplantae; phylum Streptophyta; class Magnoliopsida; order Malpighiales; family Euphorbiaceae; genus Mercurialis; species Mercurialis annua. The sequence goes on along the minus strand of NC_065573.1, from coordinate 28,710,636 downwards.
TGAATTTGTTTCTGTTTTCTGTTCAAGAATGTAGAGAATTTGGAAGGTCAACTTGCTGAAACTGTAGCTGATAGAAATAAGGCTACTGAAATAATTTCTTCGCTTCAGGTGAGATATATTGTTCCATGGTTAACTCTATTTTAGGATCTGAAGCAAATCAAATGCGTAACTAACAAGCTATACTTCTTTGCTTTTGTTTCTTTTTATTTTTGTTTATGACTCCATGTTTGACATGAAAGATACATCTTTTTTTTAACTGTGCAAGGGGCACTAAACCTAGCTCAATATTGCTTGAATATTTTGAAAATTATTTGGGATAATTCAACCACGCAACTGCTGTCTTCCTGCAGGTGCTAATAGCAGAGAAAGAGTCTAAAATTGCAGAAATGGATGCTGCTTCAACTGGTGAAGCAGCACGGCTTAGAGCTGCTTTGGAAAGTGTCAAAGGAGAGATTGCTCAACTAAACCATGAGCATGTATGAGTTCTCTTTTCAGAATAAATAGCTGACTATCTTGCTAGGCTAGTAGTTTGTTTAAACTGTGGAGCATTATTTCTGAGTCAAATCTAGCAAGTTTCATTCCTGTTCAATATCTTTCAATTGCTTTCACGGTCTTACAGATTATCAGTAGATTATTTAATTGCTCTAAGTTGGTTTTACATTTTCTACTTCAGCTTAAAATTGTCAATTTGCGTACATCAAAAGCAAAAAGGAAACTGAAAATCTCCAAAAGAAAGATGAAAAATATTAAAGATTACTTCACTTTCAACTATGATCAATTCTTTCTTGTCAAAGCCACCGGAAATGCTTTACTTTTTGTTATTGCGTCAGAATGTGAAGGTCATCTGATTGCCACACAATGCTAGCATTCTTTCATCATTATGTGAATGTGTGTAATGTAAATTAGGTTTTATTTACATTATGTGTGTTATGCTGTCAGGAAAAAGAAAAAGAAAGCTGGGAAACTGCCTCCCAGGCACTTAAAATGAAACTGGAAATTGCTGAGAGCAGCTGCATACGAGCCGAAATAGAAGCAGCTAAAATGAGAAGTATGTGTGCATTCTTTCAGGGAACTTTGACTAAACATTTATGCTGATATCATGATTTGCATGTTGGACAGGCAAGCTGGAATCAGAAGTGACTGTACAAAGCCAGATGCTAAGTAAAAAAGCTTGTGAGCTATTGGCTGCTAAAGAGGAGGTAGTGTATTTGTTTTTCTTTATTTCAAGGCGCTGGTTTTATTGTTTGACTGATTTCAGAGGATATAATCTTCAATTATTTCGAATCTGAAAAGTGTGTCCTGAACAAATCTGTGTATGTGAGGACAAATGGATCCTTTTATCTACGTATGCAAAATGGAAATGACAATATCAACCATTTCAGAGAACTTTATCATTATGAATGGAGAAACTTTGTGCTTTGATTTACTTTGTCATGGCTGAAAGCATTTGTGATTAGCATAATTTTTATGTCTTGAGTTAAGATATGAGGTCTATATGTGGTGGACATCAAAATTTAGATGGCAATCATCTATTCTTCTGATAGATTCTTTGATCAATTTGTATGTTTCAGATAAATCGCCTTGAGAGTGAATTCTCCTCATACAAGGTTCGCGCTCATGCACTTCTCCAGAAAAAAGATGCAGAGCTAATTGCAGCTAAGGACTCTGAACAACTTAAAGCTCTGGAAGAAGCACTACAAGTACATGCTCATGGCTTCCTTTAAATTTTAGTAGAGTTCTTTAATGTATGAATTTTTAATCTCTGATAAATAAGTTTTCTCTTCTACAGGAGGCTGAAAGAGAACTATCCTCAGTATCTTCAGAAAGGGATAAAGCTCTTCAGGATCTTCAGAATGTACTGGCTAATCGTGATAAAGAACTTGCAGAGAGGTAATGTGAGTGCTGAAAATTTTCATGATTGGTGATCTCTACTGGAATTCCTTTCTTCTCATGCCTCTGTCTTTATTCATGTGTATTTGATATAAAGGAGATGCGAGTACAGATTTTCTCTAATAAATTTTTCATAAAATCAGAAGAGAAATGTATTTTCTCTTGTTCCTTCTGATTATGGATGATATGGAGAGGTTGTTTCCTTGCCGCTTGAGTTTCATTTGCACCAGGGTGGGGGAGAGGCAGACATTTATTCATAAAAAAGTGTCTGATTTTCCTTGAATTTGTGTTTATTGGGTTTGGGGGTGCTTTTTGGGGTGGTGGATGTGTTGCTTGAAAGAGCCTTTTGTTCTAAAGTCATGACAAGAGGAGTTAGATCAAGTTCGTAGTCGTCATGTATTTCTTTTGGACTATGTGGAGGGAAAGAAATAACTGAGTGTTTGAATGACTGACTGAAAGGAGTTCTTGTGGATATTTTGGCTTTTTTGGTAGCTTACATTACTTGCTCCATTTCTTTTGTATACACCTGGTGTACTGCCTGTGTTACCTCTCTCTATCTCATACTTAATCCTTACACTAATGCCCTACAATTTATTCTTAAACTTGGGGTTAGATCGTTTTGAAGATGTCAATTGCTGCTATTTATGTAACAGTGTGCTTTTTATAACCTTCCTCTTACAATTTCTTTGATTACATTGCTTTTGTGGTCCACACCTGCTCTTATTTGTTATCCTTTTTTGTTTGCCAATTTTTGTATGTATATGTGCATGTAAGCATATTACTTTGAATCAAAGTTTTAATGTGTTTGTAATTCTCGTTATTTTTCTTGCCACAATATCATCTTTGACTCGTGATGTTTGTCTTTATTTAGTGCCTTTTTCTTTTGTTGGCGATACTATTTCTTGTTTATTGTTTCTTATGATCTTGTCCTTTTACCATCATCCTGCTCCTAGACACTGAAAATTGTGTATTATGGAGCTTCTTTTACATTCAAACTTGTTTCTATCCCAGCGATGCAGCTCTTAAGGAGGCCAAGCAGCAGATCAAAAACATAGAAACAAAACTTGATTCTGCAAATGCTCGCCGCCAGTTAGAGAAAGAAGAATTGGAGATAAACCTTCAAAATTTGGAAGAAACCTGGCGAAGTAATATTTTGTGCTGGATTAATTTCATACCTTACAATTTTCTTCCCTTGTATCCCCTTCCTTTTGAAAAATGCTTAATTAATGAGGTTTGTTACAAGTTGGAGTTAAATAATGCATTTGCAGTGAGATACGAGGCACTAAAGGCAGAAAAGGAAGCATCTTCTGGTCAAGAATTACAAAAAGAATTAGAAGAGTTTAAACTAATGTTCAAAAAACTGAAGGTATATTATAATATCTCCTCATTTTTGGGTTTAGTCAAATTGGTCAAATTCTACTTATTTGTTAATTATTGCATTTGAAACATGTAGCAAGAGCATGATTCATTCCGTGATCTCGCTGATAGAATGATTGGGGAGAAGGACAAAGAAATATCAAAGCTAGTTGATGATAATAAGAACCTTCGCCATTCTCTGGATTCGAGACCACAAGTATGTTTTTCTTCTTCTTAGCAATTTATATAAAAGCTTTTCTTGGTACCTAAAAATCTATTGAAATGTTTTTGCATCTCTTAATCCTTGGTCTAATCATGTGTCTCAGGCTGATCATATTGAAAATAACATTTCAGGTATAAGAAATGTCCCTTTTTTAATCTATTTTAGTCAGATAGAAGCAGTTACCATTACACATCAGCAAATTGATCATTACTGGTTCTAACTTACCCTTGATATATCAGCATTGAAGAAACAGGACACATCAAATCTGAGCACATCTTCCGCAGAACAGCAGATTCTGGTACAATCTCTTTTCCTTTTTGGATTTATCTTTGGCAGTAAACTTGAGTATGATATTAGGGTAATTTCGATAAATGAAAAGAAGCATTGCAAGGCTATGTTATGAGTGCATGGACATACCTCAGCTTTATCTAGTAGACAAGTTTGTATTTGAATTAAACAAATGCAGTGGATTTCCTTGTGTCTTCTTTTTATCAAAATTCCAGTTTGGCATGCTATTGTTTTACTCCTAAAACTTAATTTCTTCTGGGAATCTTATCTCAATAATTTATGTTGGCTATAAAATTTCAAAAACATATCGGTTCGTACTGAAGATGCTTGTCGCCAAGGAATCCTGCTTGTTTCCCTTAAATATTTATCTGCATAAAAAAAGATGTGTATGTGAGTATATTGTTTGATAGTTGATAGTTGATACACACAGACAGTGTGTTTGCCATCATATCATATTTTAGTTGAGTTTATCACGACAAGTGGTAGCTTTCACCAATAGGCTTGCTGATAGCCGCACAAGACAATACAAAATCATCGTATTACTGTATTTGCTATGATCAATTTACATTTAGTAAACTTGCAGAATTTAAAGTGGCATCACAACTGACTTGGAGATGATTTTTATTTTTGTTTAAATTGCAGATTTTGGCAAGGCAACAAGCTCAAAGAGAGGAAGAATTGTCACAATCACAGCGGCATATTTTGGCACTTCAAGTATGTCATCCTCAATTTAGATTATTACAATTTACTTCCTTGATGTGCAATTTCTGATTATTGCTCTAACTTAGGAGGAAATTGAGGAACTTGAGCGTGAAAATCGTCTACACAGCCAACAGGTATGGTATGCTCGGAAATCTGGTGATTGACATCTTGTATTCTTTATTCCCTCTGTTGATCTAGGTCGAGCAATAGACTGCTGTTGTTAAGAGACCCTCTTTGAGATGGATGGATTAGTTGCAAAATGACAGAATTGAAATTTGTGAATTGATGAGAAGTAATGTAGCTAATACGAAAGGAATTTTTCATATTTCTTGAATGATATGCCAAATCACCAACTAGTAATGATTAGATTTTGACAAGCTCGTGAAAGAAGTATTTTGATTTGAGGGACCTCCCTGAATTAAGTTATTTGTTATGGTTAAAGGACCTCGTAGATTCAGATGTCAATTTCAAGTGGCCCTAGATAGAGGAAAGAAGACTTGAGAACCTGCTGTAATAGGGAAATCCACATGATTAGTTAAAAGGAGAGTACATATAATAGACAAGGGAACCCAGCTAGCATTTTATGGTCAGCAATAATTTTTCTTCCGGCACTGTTTGGATTGTGACTTTTTAAAATCCATGGATTTAAAGGTCCCATCATTCGGATTGAATATAAATTCCATGGATTTATACGGATAATTTTGGAATAATAAAATTTTAAAACACGAGAAAAACGATTGATTTCAACATTCCCACCTAGGAGGTAGGAATTTAAATGATGGATTTTCAAAATTCATGGATGCATACAACTTCTTGTCCTAGAAAACAATGAATTTTTATTTAAATCCATGGACATTGGTCATGTAAATTCCCTTAACCCAAATGATTTTATTGTTTTTGTTAGTAGTTTCATGTTACCAAGTGATGCAAATTTTTGTGATGTGATTTGAATTCAGGAAGCCATGTTGAAAGCTGAGCTACGTAACATGGAAAGGACAGAGAAAAGGGAAGGGGTAGATCTGACATATTTGAAAAATATAATTTTAAAGCTTCTTGAAACAGGTATTCATGTCGATAGATTAATCTCGGAAATAGAATTATGCATTTTGTAGTCCCTGCATTGATGCAAGTATTCAGTAATGAGCACTCAGCTTATTGAACTTCCTCTGATTAGGTGAAGTGGAGGCGCTATTGCCTGTGGTCGCAATGCTTCTACAATTTAGCCCTGAAGAGGTGAAATACTATTTCTGCTGCATGTTTTTTTTATATCATGTCTCATGGTTTTCTGCACTATATATGATTATATTAGGTTGGATATTACAAATCATATGCTAATTTCAGTTCTTCCCTTTGCGTTTTATGGATATATTTTCTATTTCTGCATTTTGTTTTGAAATATAAGAACTTTCATAAATCATGTCAATAAGTAATTACAGCCGTTAAGAATGTATTTCTGCTGACATGACATAGCACGAGATGTTTGAGCTAGTACATGCGCAGCATAAGTGTCTTATCTATGAAAGAGAACGTATTCTGAAAAGCACTCTTCGGATTATGAAAGCAGGTAGTAAAATGTCAACAAGCATACCGCACATCTAAAGAAGCTCCGCCAAGTCCAGCAAGTGATTCATCTGGATCGGGGCTCGCTCTTTTCTCAAGATTCTCATTTTCATGATACCCAGAGGGGATTCTATATGATTCTTTTGCCGTGCGGCTTGCAGATCTGGAGCGGAGACGGTACCTGGCAGTATGTATTCTTTTTGTAACAACAGTTCTTTTTTGTCTTTTTGATGCAACTATTTTGTAAAAAAAAAGATCACATGAAATTTATACAATAAACTAGGAAAGGAAGAAAATCTTGTTGAAAATCCAATGTAGAGTCAGCAAAGTGAGAAAGAAAAACTGGTTGGATAAATTTGTGTTGCCTAAAATTTGTTAAGAAGCAAAGTAATGTCTTAGTTGTTCAATTGCATAATATTTTGCAATTAGTTTAAATATATGTACCAATGAGGCAATGATCAAACTCATAGGTTGATGGCTGTGTACTTTGCAGGCTTCAATTAATTGATTTTTTTAGTTTTAACTCCTTTTCTTTTATAAATATTAAATAATATTAATTTTCGTTTAATTCGATTTTTTTATATTTGCAATTGAAAAAGGGAATATACTTTTTGGTAAACTTTTTTTTTGAAAGTTAGAATCTCATTAATTAAATATAAAACACAGATGAAATATTGACTCTTCAGCTTACAACATTAGTTTAAATATATATATTCAAATTATATTTTATTGATAGAATAAAGATTGATTTTTTTTTTATCAATTTTATATTTTTATTGATGGTGCTCTTATTTAAAAAAAGGAGATATAAAAGGAAATTGAAAAAGAGGACAATTTGGTCCCAAAAAAAAAGAGAAGGAGAATGACAGACCGACAGTTTTTGGCTAAGTTAAGGTTGAAATTATGAAACGTTAATTTACTATTCAAAATTAGTCTTGCAGAGAAAAATGCTTGGCCATCCATCACTTGTCAAAGCCACTGAAATAAAGGGTTGGTGCATTGGTGGTATGTGGGTTGGTGCTAACTTGCTACACACTGCTCAATTAAGTAACAAATAAATTCAAGAACGGAGAAAGTTGCACTCATGTAATATCCAAACCAAATTATCTGTCCGACAATTATTTTTTTAAGGTCTTTTTAAACTAGAATTTGAAGTGCACAACAGAAGACAATCCTCCTCCGGACTTCCGCAGTTTGAGTTGGGTTAAAAACACGGAATGTATTTACTATTTACACACAGCAGATAGCATCCAATGCGATAGATTCAACAATTTGGTTTGATTTTTTTATCAATGATTAATTTATAAATTCTATCAATACTTTGATCAACGATTAATACGCTTGCTCATCCTTAAATTTATTAAGTTCACATTTTTGAGTTCGTATTTATTTCCGTACAACATAGCTACCTAGAAATAATGCATCAAACACTTGTATCGTGTGATAATAGAACACACATGCAAAAATACCAGCAATTGTTCAAGACTTTCCAAAGATATTGCTCAAAAATTCAACTAAAGTTATTCATCCATGATGACCCTTCTTCAAGAAAGCGATAGCATTACCAATAAAATACTCAAATGTAATCTTGAATTATTGAGCTAAAGAGACCAAACTGCCCAAGATATCAATTTGGACAAGAATTGCCACATTCATTGAGATAAAACACAACACAACAGAAACAAACAGAACAGCCCAAAAATGTTACATAATCTCTAATAAATATCATAGAAACCCTACAACACAATCAATACAAACCCTAAAAGGATTTGAATTCAAGCATGCTTTGCCTGAAAATCCTTCATGAAAGCAACCAACTTCTCAACACCAGCCAAAGGCATAGCATTATAAATGCTAGCTCTCATTCCACCAACTGATCTATGCCCCTTGAGCTGAACCATCTTCTCCTTAGCAGCTTCTTTGATAAACTCACCTTCTAACTCCGATTTCTCAAGCGTAAATGGCACATTCATCAACGACCTAACAGATTTATCAACCGGGCATCTATAAAACCCGTTACTCTCATCAATTGCATTATAAAGCAGCTCACCTTTCTTCTTATTTTTCTTCTCAACCTCCTCCAATCCACCTTGAGCTAACAGATCCTCAAACACCAAACCACACATGTAAATACAATAACAAGGCGGCGTATTATAAAGCGAATTGTTCTCATCGTGAATCTTGTAATCAAGCATCACGGGAGTCGATTCTTGCGCATTACCAATCAAATCTTTCCTTATAATCACAATAGTAACACCAGAAGGACCCACATTTTTCTGCGCACCCGCGTAAATTATACCGAATTTCGAAACATCAACCGGCTTAGAGCAAAAGTTAGAAGACATATCAGCAACCAAGATCCCGTTTTTCGCAATCGGGTAGTGCTCATCCTTAAATTCAACACCATGAATTGTCTCATTAGCACAAATATGCAAATATTTAGCATCTGGGGACTGCTCAAAATCATTAAAAGACGGGATCTTCGTATACTTATCAGATTTACCAGACCAAATCACCTTCGATTTGCAATATTTTTGGGATTCTTTAAAGGCCTTATCACCCCAAGAACCCGTCACAATAAAATCAACAGGATCATCATTTTTACAAAGATTTAACGGAATAGAAGCAAATTGAGTGGTGGCACCACCTTGTAGAAACAAAACAGAGTAATTATCAGGAATGTTTAACAAAGACCTGAGATTGGATTCAGCTTTTTGAATGATGGAGAGAAATTCTTTGCCACGGTGGCTCATTTCCATCACGCTCATGCCAGATCCATTCCAGTTGTAGAGCTCTGATTGGGCCTGTTTGAGGACGTTGGCCGGGAGGGTGGCGGGTCCGGCGGCGAAGTTGAAGATCCGGCCGTCGTCGAGATGTTGGGTTTGGGCTGGGGGAAATGGGGTGGTTGTTGGTGGGGTTGATGTGGCTGCACATCTGATGGAAATGGGTTTGGTTTTTTGGGTGAAAGGTGTTAGATTGCTGAGTTTGGGTTTGAGGAGATTGGTTTGGTGATTAGGGTTTTGGAGGAGGTATGAGTTGGGTGATGATGTTAGTTTTGATGCCATTTTTTTGTGTTTTTTTGCTGAGATTTGGGGAAATGAAGAGAAGGAAAGAAAGTGCGGAAAAAGATTGAATCTTTGTTGTGTATATATAGTGGAATAATTAAAAGCTCGTTTAGCCCCCTGAACTTAACACAAAAGAATGATTAAAGTTAAATTTATTGCTTTGGAAAAACACTCAAAGTTTGATATTTTTGCTCGTTTGTCTCTTGAACTGCCAAAAAATAATTGAAGAATTATATACAAACTCGAGCTGACGTAATGGAAAATTATTGGACGATTTGAAATTGAACGGATAAAACGAGTTATAATATCGTTAGGCTATTTATTTTTTAAAATTATAAATTTTAATCCTTAAATAAATAAAGGCTTGTTTTGTCCCCTAATTTTGGCACGAAAAATCAATTAAAGTCAAAGTTTATTGCTTTGAGAAAACACTCTAACTTGAATATTTTTGCTCGGTTTATCTTTTCGGATGAAGTGTCAAAAATTGATTGGAGTATTATATTCAAACTGGAATTGAATTGGCGGAAAATTATTGGACAATTTGAAGTTCAAAGGGTAAAATGGAATATAATATCGTTAGGCTATTTATTTTTCGAAATCATGAATTTTGCCTAATTGATCTTTTTACTAAGTGCAGGGGGTATAATGAACTTTAGTGCATAATTGAATATTCGCACCCAAGTTGTTGAAAAGGAAGTGATGGTTGGTGAAAAATGTGACATTTATTCAGGACTCAAACGGTGCCGTTTGCGTCCACCAATGATTTTACATTTACTATTTTCTGCACTGCTGACTTGCTTTTGTTTACACCTCAAGTAGTGCTATGAATATGAATATAAAATACAGATACAAATTGGACTTAAAACTTAGGTTCGAATCTCATATTCAATAAAATGGAATGGTAACATTTATAAATAAGTCGTTAAAAGACTTATATTAAGTGGAAGGTCGGACGGTGGAATACTGAAACTAGTCTTCCCAAGAGTTTACCCAGGTGGTCGGGTGCTGCCGGAAATTCCCTCATCACCAAAAAGAAAATCTGACTTATTACTTTATATATAATATAAGAATTTTTTTATAATTTTAATCATTTTGATGGAGGGCTGGTGGCTGCTGTAGTAAATTGGTAACAAATTAAAATGCTACTTGCAAGTTGCTTATTAAGTTATTATTCCCTGGGGTTTTTGATGAATGGCATTTTCCTTCAATTTAACTTTTTCATTCTGATTTGACTAATTAAATGATTCTGCAATATAAATTTATATACTTAGATGACCCTTCTCTCTCATTTGGATTTAAGGACTTAAAATATTAATATGTGATATAAGTAGTGTGAAGCATTAAAATGAAAAATTAAATATTCAATAAGAGCATATAATATCAATGAGATTATTGTATTAGAATTAAAATGGAACATACAAATTTACGCTCAAATGGAGCAGAACATAAATAAAGATGACAACCAAAGAATGTTGCAGATTATTGTGTGTAAATCAATCAGTCAATCCACCAACCAAACCCCACTTCAAGTAGCTTCTTCTGTTATTTCTAATAGAAAATTAGCTGCTTCATATTTAGAAGTGTATCCAAACTTAGATGTGTTGTATTTTCTGTATACTCCTGTTACTTTTCCTGTCCCTGCCTTCTGATGCAAACCAACCATTAATCTTGAACATTCTCTGCATCAATCAAAACAATCTTCAAAAGCGTTTTCGGAAACAGAAATGAAACACGATACCATAGAAATCGAGAAGTTTCCGCGTAACATAGGTTTTAATGAAATAAGGTTGTACTATATGGTAAGAAACTCACATAAGTTTGTCTTCTGAATAGTTACTGTGCCATTCACAAGTCCTACTCCATTGCTTGGAGCCGTAGAGAGTGCACTGAGCAGTGTAGATTGCTGCAGCTGCTAATAAAGATGGTGGAAACTTCAGCATCTCATACTCCACAAGTGTAAGCTCGATGAAGAAGAATGACAGTAGCTCAAGCTGTTATTACAGTCACAAGTTCATTTACACATTGTCAGTATAAAATACGGAATTTGAATTGTAATTAGATACGATAAAAATTAGTTGGCAAGGAAAATATATTTACACTGACCTTCTTATCAAATTGAGCAGCTTTGAGGAACCTTTGCATGAAAACATATGGAGTTGGTAATGATATGTTAAATTGTAACTTATCAAGCATCAATTTTTCCTGCAGGTTGTGAATGAATAAGAAAATGATTAATTTATTGCTTGATTCTCAAGGGTTTATAATAGAATGTGAAAACTTGAATCTTTTAAACACATAAGCTATGTTGTACGGAAATTTATCGAGTCATACGTTTCAGCGTTGTTTTCATTTTCGAAAATGCTTAAGAACTTCCATTTTTTTTTTCTAACATATTCTTGTATAACATGTCTCACCATTTGTATGAACTGTCAAGTCCTCATTTCAGAGTCGTTTCCATAGCGAAAACACGCATAAACTTTCAAAACTTCATGTTTCTAACCATATTCTTGTAAAACCTTTTACACATAAACTTATCGAGCCCTATGTTTCAGAGTCATTCATTCATTTCCTAAAACTCTTCTAAAGTTTCGTTTTGATATTTTCCGGTTTCAGTATTTCTGTTTCGATGCAATAGAACAGATAAGAAAAGTTACCATTTCAAGAATTTCTGTCCTGTTGTAAGCCTTATCTGAAATAAGAATCAAATCTCCAACAATTGGAACTGAAACCTCTTCATACTTGCATGCTAAGAGCATAGCAACCAACCCAACTAGCTGAAGCTTCTTTCTTACCACTGATTGCTTTGATAGAAATCTATCTATCAGATTAATAGTAAGAAATAATGTCTCTTTCATGAGATCAAATTTGTCATGAACCTGTCACAATTCAGTAACATTCAGAATTAATATTCATTTCTAATATTTGGAAACATTAATTGTAAACATTTTCTTAGTTACCTCAATAAGCCAGTCAATAAGGATAGCTCTCATCTTCTCATTAATGTCAGATTGTTGAGCCATATAATTTTGGGAGATACAGCTAAAATTCTGCACAGATTGAGCTGTGTTTTAGTCATCAACTTAACTGGAAAACTTTGGTTACTAAAATATACTTTTAATACAAACTATAGATTTTCTACAAAACGGTTACCAAAATTATAGATTTTTTATAAAATCGTTACCGGTTTATTGCATGGTTGTACAACTTTTTCTTGTCCCGCATTTATGATCCGGTAACCATTTTATAAAAAGACCGTAGCCGTAAAAATATTGAATCTGAATTGCAGTCATAATAGGAATGTGTGAATTTCAAGAAAATCAATCTCATAAAACATTGCTAAAATAGAAATGCAATTAATGTTTATAATTTTTAAAAATTATGCCAACTTGAATTCTAAGTTAGCCAAGTTTAAACATAATTTACAAATCAAATCAGAAATTTAATTAAGTTTATAAAATTCATAATTTACCTCAATTTTTCTGTAATAGTTATACAAATCTTCTACATATTCAACAACTGCAAGTGGATTCTTTGCATCACAGCCATCAATGTCCACAACAACTGGTTCTTCTTCAATGATATCCTCCATTTCAACCTCCTTCTGATGCATTTCAAGAAACTCAATTATCATCATTAATTAAGAATAAAATGAATAATCATTACATTATGAGAAGAAAAGAAATACCATTTCATCAACTAATTGTTCTGTTTGTTCTAAAGACATGGGGACTGGGTGATCTTCATCAGCTGCCTTATTATTTTGTTCTACATCTATGAATATACAGTCTCCAAATCCATTGGTGCTTGAAACTGAAGGTTTAAGCTTTTTGCTCTCCTGCTCAATATATTTTCAAACAAATTACACAATATTTTCTTTAATTACTAAAGAATAAGCCAACTTTTAGTTGTGAGAAAAAATAAAAGTAAAGAAAAGGATGTACCTGGGTGTAATTCTGATGTGTACTTGACAATTGTGCTGCAAATTTCCTAAAATGGCAAATTCAAATCCAGTTATTAATATTTTAAAATCAACTTTTGGTGGTTTTTTTTTTAAAAAGAAAAAATCCATCACAAGAAAATAGTAAACAGAAAAAATTCTATGTTCAGTGTTCTAGTTGATAAAATTTGAGAATAATAATTCAAACTTAACCAGCTAATAAAGGTTAATTCAGATGATGAAAACAATTTTTTATTTATTTTTATAATATTTTGCCATAGAGATCTAGAATTTCAAATTTGGAATTTTCTTCCTTTTACTTAACTTTTCTTTTCTTATCTTTTCCCATCTGCCAAACAACAATAAGCAAAAAATTTAAAGAAATAATTTGAGAAGATCATGATTCCAACCTTGTAACTGGTCTATGTCCAGGATTAAGCTGTTTTTTCTCACAAATTCCACCATTTCTGAATTAAAAAAAATAATGCTCATTAAAAAAACACAAATCTAAAGTGAAAAATCACATTCATAAAATCAATATAATCAAGAAAATAATTACTCTGATAATCCTCTCTTGACAAGATTCTGATTTAACACATTCAAAGCTCTTCTGTTGCTGACTTGCCCAAACTTTTTAGCACCCATCTCCACTCCTATAATTTCAACACAAAAACACAATCAGATCCTCAAGATATTAATTAATCACCATTAATTAATTAATGTATTTAACAAAATTAATCTATCAACCTTGCAAATTTGTGGGCTTTGCCATAATATTAGGATTATTCTCATCAAATACATCCATTTTAACAATCAAAAATCAGCAAAAAAATTAGCTTTGTGTTCTTGAAGACGAACCCAACAATGCCTTAAAGATTTAAAGTTTAATGAGTATGAGTAAAAGGCATTTAAAGAGAGCCTTAAGGCAACTGAATCTATAAACCCAGTGGCTATTCTGAAGTGAGAGACAGTTCGAGAATGGTTAAATGAGAAAAAATAATTCATCTTTTTTTTTCAAATCAAACGGCTAGTAAAATATGACCGTTTGATTATGGGATTAGCGTATGACTTTCCATCCTGTCTTAACAACGGTCAGTCATTTCACTGCCATGTGCCTCGCCGCATCTGATTTCAAATATTTTTGTTGCCTTTTTGTTATTACAAAATACTCCTTATGTTTAGTTCCAGATACACAATTGGTCCATTTTTTTCTTTTAATTAGCAATTTTTATTCGTAGTTCAAAATCATATGTCTGTCCTAAATTAATACGCAGTTTACGGCAACTACAACTGTTAATAAATTTTATTTATCTAGACAAAATAAAATAAGTTATACATAAATACCATATTCTCTCTTATAATATAATACTAACTTGTTGTTTTTTAATCTCTTTTAAAAGACATTCTACTATGATTAGTGACAATTTGAATTTTTACAAGTTTAGATATGAACTATAATTTTATATCTTTAATTTTGAAAAATTACTATTATCCACATGAATTTCATATTTTTTTATTGGTAAGCACACCCACTCAATTCAATTAGCTATTTTTTTACATAAATCAATTTTTTTCATTTACAATTTAAATCGACGTTTAATGTAAAGATGTTTAAAATTATTAGAGAAATTTATAATTTATTTTCTTTTTTTCTCTTCTGAGAACTGGGCTACTTGAATATGAGCTCAAATTTATATGTATTATACTTTAATTAAACCATATGTTAATAAAATATTTCTATAATTTATTTTATAACGTGGTTCAAATATTTCGGTTAGTTTAGAATCTAAAAGAGAGAGAAAATACGGGCTAAACCTTATAACACAAATCTTATAGTTATATAATTAAATTGAAATAATATAACTAAAATGAAAATTTGAAGGAGCTATTTGTAATAAACTATTACTACTACAAAAAGAGTAGTGTTTTGGATTTTTGATTGGCTGCTTATGCTTTTAGTTTACTCAACTTTGGGATAGCGCTCCTATGCGCTCTTCCCCACTTGGACTTTTGTAGGGTCATTTGACCTTTGCTCTTTAGGAAGACAATTGTGCCAATAAGATGTTGCCATTTCATCTGATGGAAATTTTATGTGTTCTTTTTGTTTTCTTTTTATTGTCATTATTTCATTTATTTTAGAGCCAATTTTATTTTTTCTTGGATATTATGATTGTGTATGCCATCTTTCAACAAACAATTATGTGAATGATTCATATTATTTTTGTTAAAAGCTATGAAAGAGTGGACATTAAGTAGATATATACTCACTCTGCCTCATTTAAAAAATTTCATTTGCTTTTACATACAGATTAAAAAAAAAATTATTATTTTATCTTTTTATATTTTACTCTTATTAATGATAGTGGAATTTTTTATAAAATTCCTTTCAAATGATTAAATGAATGGTAAAATAGAATATTCATTAAAAATATTTTAAAATTAAAAATAGGACTTCTTAAATAGGACATTTCAAAATGGAATATGAGAATTTTTAAATGGGACAAAAGAAGTATAATTTAAGAATATATATACACTACTACTGCACTGCATGAAAAACATCTTCGATAAATATTTATACTACTGCATAAAAAACATCTTCGATAAATGAGTTAATTTATAAAAACAATTACTATTATTTTTTATTAATTATAGTGCTATGTGCTTTTTAGTGATTTTAATTTATTTTCAATATCTTTATCATTTAAATAATAATTAAATGCTTATAGTTTAAGAATAAAAAATTATAAAATATTTCTATCAATTTGGGACGAAAAAAGTATAACGTTTTAACTGATTTTCCAGCACAATCACGATCGTAGATGACTCAGCAATAAAAGTTGAACTAACCTAACAAAATTATATTTTATTCAAAAATTACAAAAAAAAATGGAAGCAACAGCTCATAATTTGAAAAACATGATAAAACTGCTTAAATTATTTCTAACTTGCAAGATATGACAATATTTCATGCAATTTAGTTGTTTAATCATTCAAAAGATAAATATTATTTACCCCAATGATTTTTTACTAACAATTTATTCCAACTAATGTGGTATTATTGCATTTATTAACATTCCTTTTTAGAAGTGCATAATGTAAAAATAAAATAGAATTTTTTACCAATTATGTATCAATATTATAGACGACATAATAAAATAATACAAGAGCGTTAATTTGTTTATTGTTCAATAACTATTTGGTGAAAAAAAAGAATTAAATTAAGAGGAACTAGAAAAATAAATTAGGTCCCTTGACTTGTTCTATCAAAAAAAGAAGGAAAAAGTATATATGGAGCTCTCACAAGATAACTTTTGATTTTTGAAACTAAGAGCAAAGTAAGAATTTGAAGTATCAAATGTGCAAAAGTAAGTAAGTCATGTGGTTAAAAAATAAGCTTTTGAAATAGAAGGACACAGAAGAAAAAAGTTATAATTTTCAAACTATTGAAAAAATAAACGATTCTGTACTTTTTTTTTGTTACATGGGGGACCAATGGCATTCTCTTCTTGATCTACATCAATTTGATAAAATAAAAAGATAAAATTTCTAATTCTGAAATACCCACCATCAATGCTAGAACTGTTTCAGAGCATGATTTTTTATGTGTTAATTGCCTATTATTTATAAGTTGAGGGGGCTACTACTTAAGTCTTAGATAAACCGTAGAATCAGTCCATTAATTAGTTTTTTAATTATTTATAAATTAAAATTTTTCATGTGTTTAAATTTTAAATAGATAAATTTATGAACTATGAATTAGGCAAGTGGTCATACCGGTTTAGCTACCGGTTCAATTTTCAAAATTATGTTTGAAGACAAGTACCTAGAATTTCTCTTTAAAATTTAAGGAATGGAGCATAAGGTCTTACAAAAGGGAGATGTTCTAGTAAACTAAAAACATTTAAACATCACAATAGACAACTTGAGAAAGAATAAGCCTAAAAAAGCCACAACAACAAAGCATTTCAAGCTCTATAACCGTAAAACGTCTAGGGGCATAAATGAGCCGAACCAAGTCCGAATATGCCAAGTTCGAGTTCAAATGTGTTATATAAATTTGAGCTTGAAGGCTTAAATTTTTGAACTCAAATCCTATAATAAATAAAAAAATTAAAAGAAATTATCATATATGTTGTGTTGCATGAAAAATAAAATTCAACTAATAAGATGATATCACTCTACTAAATAGAGAGGTATAGACCAATATAGTAAAAAACAATTACTACTATTTTGTATAAGAAACTCTGTCATTCTTGTTTAGGCTTGCTAGCATCACAAGTCCTTTTATCTATTACTCGAGCTCATTTCGAAATTAAATCGAGTAGTTTGAGCTCAAATCCAATTCCACTTATTCAAATTTTGTTCAAATCGGTCTCGACTAACTCCCTAATAGCCTAACTTGTTTATACCCCTAAATTAATAATGGCACCAGGTGCAGCTACTAGTTACTGCCTTAGCACTTTTATTTCCAAATCTTGATTTCTAGATGCCCTTGTTTGAAAAACAAACAAGTAAATACAAACATTTTAAAAAAAGATATTTTGAAAAATTATTTTAGAAAATACATTTCAAACTTCAGAGGCACAATAACCAACTAGAAAAACTGATTCGAGTAAGATAAATTAATATAGCAACTTGTTATTTTTTCCCTTTACGCTATGAGGTATGAACAACAACAATATCATATGCACTTATGCAACGAATAGAAGTTTGAAGTATACAACAGCTAAGCTCAGGCAGGCACATGGAATTCCCAGTTACAGTCTGCAAATGAAGCATGAAGAAGTAGAACCACAACTTCCTATGGTTATATTGTTCTGCAACAAAAAGATTTCGTTCTTCAAAATTTGACATGTTTTAAACATGGGTGCAACTTTCAGCAACATTTACAGGCTTTCAGTTTCCAGAATAGTCATCACTCAACAAAATGCCTTAGGAAAAAGCGAGCAAGTCGGTGGGTGGTTGCAGGAAATAAGTGGATTTGAGCTGATAGATATCCATGACACATGTATGCATACACCGATGCACATGTAAGACAGGATGCACGCAGCTAAGAGATAGAGAGAGAGAGAGATTTACCAGTCTCTTGATAGCTTCACCACCAAAATTTTGTTACCGGAGTTTTGGGCGCGTGTGCATACCACGAAGGGAACAAGGACTGAGGGTATGATAATCCTCAATTTCTGACATAATTCATATCTGGTGCACAAACAAAATTGTCATCCCTTGAAAATGTTATATAGAGATGCTCGACCACTCTTTTCCTTAACCGATGTCTGTTTTAGATTTTCAGTCTTTTCCTTGACCACCTCTTGGCATATCACATGGCAATCTTTCTCCTCTTGGTGCTTAGCTTTCTCCTCAATGCGTAACTTAACATTCCTAGACTTCCCTTCCAGCGGTTGCTTTTTCTTCTTTAATTCATTCATCGGCGACATGCTTAGTTGTCCTTCAGCTTCATCCCTCCGAGAAAAGCTTAGCTGTCCTTCAGCTTCATCTCGCCGAGAAATGATTAGTTGTCCTCCAGCTTCATCCTGCCGAGAAATGCTTAGTTGTCCTTCATCTTCTTCCCGCAGAGAAATGCCTTTGTCGCTTATATTAATATTCCTCGACTTCTCATGCACATGTTGCCTTTTCTTCTCAAATACATTCGTCAGCGACATGCTTAGTTGCCCTTCAGCTTCCTCCCGCCCAGTAATGCATTTGTTGCTTATATTTATATTCCTGGACTTCCCGTGCACATGTTGCTTTTTCCTCTCTAATACATTCATCGGTGACGTGCATAGTTGTTCTTCAGCTTCTTCCTGCCCAGAAATGCATTTTGTCTTTACCAATTTCCGTTTTTTTCCCGTCTTTTTCTCATGTTCATAAATAAATTGTGAAATTATAGGTGTTTTATCCTTTGATTCCACTATATGATCCTTGACTAGATCAGATAGTTTTTCATCATGTTTCTCCGCAACTACCTTTGACCCCTCCTCCGAAACCTTTACTCTGGTATGACCACTCAAAGTTTCCAGTATAACTTTACCAAGAACAAATCTAGTCTCATGATGATGTCCCTTCCCAAGAAGGGAGTAGTCAATCTTGAAACTTTTTCTCAAAGTTTTGTAAGAACTAACATCATGGACCAGCACATCAAAAATCTGAGCAACATCATTTCCCATTTTATTGGATACAAATACCTGAAAGAAAAAGGACAAGCATTAAGTCTAACAAGACAAAGCTATAGATACTACTACACAATGGCATGATGCGTTCACTTTCACTTTCACCAATTCATAATTCTAGTAGGGATATAGGAGGGTTTACCATGCAGCATCTTTGACTTAAATAATTCAGTTATTGCTAGTCGCTAACAACATCCATGAGCTGGGATTAAAGATAAAATTGGTCCATGGGTTCAGCAAAGGTGGGGAAACTAAAGAAGACTCCTTATTCAGTTCATAGCACAATGTTTGTTTGTTTTCTGACAAAATGATAGAATACAAAGAGCTAATTTATTTTACTTGCAGTTGTCCACAAGAAGACTTGTGCATTGACAATCAAATTAGGCATTGAACCATCAATATGAATGAACTTTAACACAATGTTTTCAACAATAAATATCTGCTATAGCACAATGCTTAAAGCCCTATAAGTTTTTATAGGCTAAACTCTAAAACTAATAAAGAACCTAAAATAAGACAATACGAGGAAAATATAGATCTCTTAAATATAAAAAAATTCCAATTATCAAACTAAACCTAAAAAATATGAAATTTTGATAAAACCGACAAATCTAGTCAGCAATATTTCTGCATCAATTTTCCTCTGTTTCTTTCTACATATTTAACCTTGCTATTTTTCTACAGTCATGAGTCATACTGCTTATGCTGTATCTAAGTTCGTAAGAGTATCACAATCTGAGCTTTCAAAACACTCCACTGAAGCCGGAAAGAAGAAAACAAGTATGATAAATCATAGCTATGCCTTTGAAATATCCTGAAGTTTCCAAGAAAAATAATACCAAGTTCACCAGAGAATGAAGAGATTTCAAAATTTAATTATTCAACTCTCTTTTTACTCTCTGGTGGATTCTAAAATTAGTCTCAGCAGCTTTAACCTTTAAGGCTATAAAATATTTCAAGCGTGGATGTGGTCTAGCCGTACTCTCAAACTTCTGACCTGCATCATCAAGTATAAACAAATAATACATTCCTTTGCAAGTAAAGCTGTAATTGTCTGCATACCATAGACAAATTTGTCTTGTCTTGTGCTGGGAGCAATGTGCACCTATTACTTCCAGAAGCCCTTTATGTAAGGTAAATGTGCATGCATATCACAACAAATTAAATTGCCTAACATTAGCAGTGAACATTGCATGTTTTGCAATTTGTGTGTTCTCAGCTCATAACAGAAGGTAAAAAAAAAAGGATGAAAAGAAAAGAAATGGGATGCTGGGTCTTTTGAATTATTGTAATTAGAATGTAACTTTCAAGTATAAACCAAGAACATTAGCCAATTCTAGCATATAGGGTGATGTATTCTCATTTCATTATGTAAGCAAATTAAATCACACTACTGTAAACTATATCAAGCATACACATAAGCTGAACACTGACTTTACAGATACATATATGAAACTTTATACACTTACCAAATTAGAATTAAAGGGAACTCCATATCCAGACATGAACTGTGCGAGAATGTCTGTATTCACAAAAGAGCCAATAGAATCTTGGATTAGAAGTGCTAAACGACTAACTTCCTCTGCAAGTTCTTGATCTGATTTAGATTCAGAGAAGCCTGAGATTTCCGGTGCAAATTTGACTGGCACTTGAGCGTTTGCTTTTGCAAATTCAACACCTTCCTTCCACTTTCCATGATACAATACAGAAGCCAAGACCCGTATAACAAGAGCATCTTGCGGATTAGTTACTAAAGCTTGGTGAAATGCTAATAGTCCAACCCTGTTCCATAGACAAAGCATAATAAGCAGCTACCACTTGAGCAGTAATCCTTGATTACAGAAACTGTTCTGGACCATCAGATATCATTTCAGAAAAAAAGGAAAGAAAAATAACTGACAAAAAAGAGCAAGAATAATGTTAATGTGCATTTAAGCATAAAGTTGGTTTGTTAAAACAAAGTGGGGCCATGCCCAATGTAAGAAATTAGTTATTCGAGTTGAAATTAGCTACACTAAGCTTCAACAAATTCTTTGCCTTCTTATAAATATGATCTGATTTAAGGAACTGTGCAAAGTGATAAGAACAAAGATCAACTAGAATAGTGGACTGAAGAAAGAAAGAAAGAGGTAGACCTAAACTAACATGTAGAACAGTGGTACAAGATGATATAGTGGCTGTGTATCATTCTGAATGCTCAACTCAAATCAACTCACCTAGGCTTAATCCTAAGTTAAATGAGGTGGGCTGTTCTTCCAATCAGTTTTGTATCAAGTCTTCATAAAGGTCTAAGACATTTATAGCTTTCTGAATATGTAGCTGACTCCAATTAACTTAGAGTTTCGATTTAGAGGAGCTGCATAATACAAATCCTCATTGTAGAGCAATTTCCCAAAAAAAAAAAACAAGTAATCTTGCAAAGTACTTTATCAGACTGCAAGCCATTGGTTGTCACTAACATTTAACAGAAAATAATCTAGACAGGCATTTATCCATGAAACTTGGGAAACAAATTCAATGTTCTTTTAATTAATGAAAAAGAAGTTTCCTGAACAAATAATTGAAAACTAAGATTCTTAATTCAGAAATGCTAAAGTTCTTCAACCTCAATAAATATTGTGAACATCAAATCAGTGGTTCATTTATGGAAGTTCTTCTACAAGACCACGGGGAAGACATAATGATGATATTGATATCAATAAATCATTAAAACTAAAACTGTATAGATTCTCACCATAGAATGCTATTGCAAGGCCGGTCACAACTAACTAGTCTATCCAAATTGGAGAACAATTTCTGCCAAGAAGAAAGATGATTAAATAAGAATCTCAAATAAAAAAAAATCTATTACGAAATCAATCACAAATATAATTGGAATTACACTTGGTGAAAAACGGAACTTGTGAAGCACATGCAACTATGCAAGCAGCATAAAGACAGAAGACTACCTTGGTGAAAATTGTTTCAGTGGAAAGAGACAACATTCAGTCAAGTACCTGCTACTTCCTGTTCCAAACATGGCATTTCACAACCCAAGTAAATCATAGGAGGATTCCCTCCTATCGGAAGTTGGTCACAAAAATATGCCATGCCTTAAAGGAAAACAGGAAGTTCAGTCCTCAGAGAACGAAACCAGAACCATATAAGGTCCCCTTGTTCCATCAAGCACTCTTGATTCACCATACCCATTTGACTAAGTTCTTTAATGCAATGCTTGGATACAAGAACAGCAAAGTAAAAATCTGTATCCTTTAAGAGAAAATTACTCTAAGGCCCCTCACGTTTGTTATAATTAACAGTTTGGTACCCCTTGTTTGAAAATCAAACAATTTGGGACCGCAGTTTTGATTCCGTCAACAATTAGGGGCTTTTGTTAGTTCCGTTAATAATTTGAAATTTACTTCAAACGATTTGGTACCTCAGTTTTAATTATATAAATGATTTGGTACGTCAGTTTCAATTATGTAAACGATTTGGTACCTCATTTTCAAACGATTTGGTACCTCACGTTTCATTCCGTTAACGATTTAGTACCTATATTTAATAGAAGGCCTTTATAATTTACAAAATCAAAACTAAGGTACCAAATCGTTTGATTTTCAAACAAGGGGTACCAAAGTGTGAATTATGACAAACGTGAGGGGCTTTAGAATAATTTGCTCTTATTTTAATTTCATTTCTTTACATATATGCTAATTAGGTTTCATACATGAATACGAAATTTACGCATGAGGTTGAGAACTATTTTTTTCGATGGATTTAAAATGTCTTCCTCATTTGTATATCATATTTACGCTCAAATAAGGCTTTATTTTAGTTTGCCAACTTAATTAATATTGTCATTCTAACTGACTAAAGAAAAACTATATTTTCACTGAAAGCAAACCTCACAATTTTACATCCCCCATTAAAACACGATAATAAGTTCTTTATCCTTGATTCACTCCAAGTAAGAAATATCCTCTGATTTTTTACTTTTTAGAAACCGTAAGTTGCACTCATGTGTTTTGTTATAACATCCCTCAAGTATTTCCAGTATTTTCTCATACCAATCTACGAGGTCATAATCTATTCCTAGAGTTTTAGCTTCTGAACATCTGACCAAGGCATCTTTATTAATACTCTGTTGAGAACATTCAATGCTTTCGCTATATAGACATAGCTTACCATCAACATCCTGGGATCTTGAGAAGAGGTCTCACTACCCTGTCGATTAAGATATGCTGCCTGCAATCAACATTACCAGGTGTAGATTTAAAGTACAAGCAACGGCCATAAAAATAATAATAAAAAACAAGGACTGAAAAAATCGACATACATGATATGGAAGAAATAGTTCAAATAGGTTGAATCTCCGAAGCAAACAGATAGTAGACTCAGCAGCTCCATACGATAGCATGTAGTTGAGTTCCATCATTATCCTGGCCTGACAAAGAGTGTCATTTTGGTGAGAATTTATGATGAAGTAATGAATTTAAATTGCATTTGCATCAAACAACAACAAAGTAAGAGTTCTTAAAATATAAAAACTGTGGATCAAAGACACTAAAACCTAAACAAAGGATGAAAGGAAAGAGGCCAGGAAATGTGGAGCCTCCAAACAATGAAATTTCAGAGAGCTGTATTTTTTTAAAAAACCTTAAAGTACCTTGTCCAGACTATTAATAGAAGATGAGAGCTTGTGTATAGCAATTTCAGTTTCCTTTGATATTGATAAGCCCAAACGCCCAGCAATTCTCAAACCTCGCAATATTCTCGCTGAAAGACACAGTTTCAAACACAAGTCTGGTTAGATTGAGCTAATAAGACATCTAGCAGTAGCATGCTAAGTCTCGAGTAGCTAAAAGACACATAAATAAAGGTGGAAGCACTGACCACAATCTTCTTGGAATGATAAGTGAGCAGGGATTATGGTCCGTAGCTGTGAAAATTATATAAATAGAAGGTGATCATTCACTAGAATTTTCCAAATAACAGCTGAACTAAGAATTAAACTTGGAGCACATTTTTCTGGCAAACGAATTGAAGGAATAATACCTTTAAGGAACTTAAATCTGCCATGCCATTAGCATAATCATAGATTTTATTCATGGACGGATCAAAGAATAAACTGCTTCCACATATAAAAATAGAATTTCAAGTTAGATCGCGTCAAACTAAACTTAAAGTGAAGATCTTAAACATGTACTGACATATAATCATCAGGGCATAGTTCCTTAAAAGATTCACCACAGGAGTGTTAAAAAGAGAGTTCCTTAATTTTTTTAAAGGAAACGAGAAATTATGCCTGTTAATTGTGAAATCCCGATGCATACTATCTCTCCACCGGATAAAGTCCTTCTCGTCGCAGCCACTTGGTATTTGGGACAAAAGAGCCTTTCCTTTTTCTTTACTATTTTCTGCCACAGTCTTAAAACTGGATACCTAACACCCAAAATAAAACACAAAAAGATGAGAGGAAATCAATTTTAGATCATATGTTACCGACAAAATTTTAAAATTGTTCAGACACCAGTCATCATAATGAATTATAATTACTAAAAGAGCGCTTTAAGACCTCAACTGTTGAGCCTTTCACATGCACCCTGCATATAGGAAATCTTCGTCCAACAATCTCGCAACGATGGAATTGTTTCTTCACCTGTAATAAGACATCACAAAACCACAAAACTGGCTGTGAAACAAATAGCAAAAGAAATGTAGTAAAAGATACACATTAACATGATAAAATAGACGGAAAAAAAGAAGAAAACCTGTCTAAGACTAGCTGTGGTTATAATATCAAAATCTTTAGGTATTCTCTTAAGAAGTAAATCTCTCACACATCCGCCAACTAAGTAAGCTTCAAAACCTGAAACTCATAGAAAAATTTAAGCCATTAAATCAGAACGAAGTAGGCATTCATGTAAAGCAAGACAGCCTCATTTAGGCAGCGGCATGTCGTGCTCAGAACTATGAAGGATTTGGCGTCTTGCTTCAAACAGATGAAGGCCGATATCAATTAGAGAAAGAATTTAGTCTAGCTATTAAACTAATATCTCATACAGTCATACTCTCCACTCTTCCAACCGGTCAAGGAAGTCATTCCACTAAATAACGCCGAAACATAGAACTCGGAAAATTAATGTGCAACATAGAGTGCTGCAAATAGAACTATTATAAGAATGTCAACAGAATTGAAAGAAGATACCTTTATCATGCAGAATGCTCAAAACAACCCATGCAGAGGAATGAATCATTGAACGGTTAACACCAGCAAGATTCGCCTTTATCGTTTTCCATTTAGACATGTCAATTCTAGAACCTGCTTCAATTTTTAAATTTAATTACACTTGCATATATATATATATATATATATAACTTGAAACTTCAAAATAAAACAAGATTTAACTTAAGTTACTCACATTGATGAGTTTTAGAATCGGTGGAAGCCATTCTAGGATATAATAGTAGATAATTTTCAATTAAAAGATGATTTAACCGCTGTAACCATATGGCATTTCAAATAGTCAGTTTTAAGCCAATGCATTAAAGATGTTCGACGAATTGTCCCAATGAGAAAAATGAAAGAGAACGTTTAACAGTTAAAGAAGAAATGACCTGTAAGGTGGTTAGAGATTTGAGACGAAATGCGAAGCAATTTTTAGCTCTGGAAAATATCTCCATTGTAGCTTGAAAATTATGGCGCCATTACGGTTACACTTTCTATTAGCTTGTATGGCGATCTTGGTTTGATGTGTAATAACTGTGGAACAGTCCGCGTAAGAAAACGTCAAGGTAAATTTATAAAACATTTCAATTTAAACATATTTAAAATTCACAAACAAAACCTTTTAAGAAAATACTCTATTTTTAAACTTTTTATACTTTACTCTAAAAAAAGAACCTAAATCCGGTCTATGAATTTTTCACGCACATGTTAAAAAATCTAACACAATTTTCTCTCTTTTTTCATTTCTCTAATACCTCTAGGTAAAAAATTTCCCTTAAAAAAATATATATCGTTTTCAGATTTAAATAAGTTGGACTACTCGTTAATTACTCAAAAAAGCATGTGTTAAGACAAGTAAATCTAAGTTGCGTTTAAACTCGGCCTATTCGAATTTATTTCAAACTAAATTTAAAATCGAGGGTCACTTAAACGAATCTAGACATGCCTCTTATAACGATAAAATTATAATTTATTTTTTTATTATATTAACATTTTATACCTTTAAAATTAAATATGTATAATATTAAGTGATTAAATTATATATTTTATATTAAATAAAAATAAAATACATCAAATATGTTTATTTTTAGGATTATTTTTATTTTTATTTTTATTGAACTCAACTCGAGTTTGTTGCAGAATATGAGAATTTAAGCTCATTTCAGTTGGAGTCTATATGATACCCTCGAGCTCGATACTCTGAATGTGGCCCAGCGTTTCCAAATAGCCCAAAAATCTGGGACATACCCAAGAAAGGCCCAAACATAAATAAAGCAGGCCGATACAAAAACAACATCAAACAAACACGCTTCAAAGGAGAGCGTGAAAGCACCAAAAGAATCTCCAACGAATCAACCCAAGAAAAACCTAAAATAAAAATAAAAAACACAACACGCCTTTTATCTCCCGACAAAACACCACCGCATGAGGGAAGCGTGTAATACACACGCGACTCTAATCGCGTTACTTGAATATCCCTCTAAAGTTCCAAAAATACCCAAATACACATCTATAACTTATTACTAATATTTATTTATTTATTATTTATTATTCCTTACTTCTCATGGGTAATCCAAGTCCACTTTTCTTCTCAATATAAATATAAACATAAATAATTATTTTTATTATTTTTATTCTATGAAAATTTCACCTGTGCGACTCTTTTAATCTCTCTCTTTTCGTTTGGTTTGGGTTTCTCATTGAATTTGCTTGGCGATTGCCCAAATCTAGGGTTAGGGTTTGTTTTTGTTTAATTTTGATTGAGGTGAAGGTTAATTTTATATTGTAGTTAGCACTAATAGTATGGGAGGAGGCAATGGAGGAGGAGGAGGAGGAGGAGATGAGGTGAGTGAGTCATCCACCGGCGGAGAAGGAGGCGGAGTAAAGGTGAACATTAGGTGCTCTAATGGATCCAAATTCTTCGTCGATATTAACTTGACGGAGACGGTCGAAACGTTTAAAACACTACTCGCCGGAAAGTGTGATGTTCCCGCGGATCAGCAGCGCTTGATTTATAAGGGACGGATCCTGAAAGATGATCAGACCTTGCAATCCTATGGTATATTTTTTGTTTGATTTTTTTAATTTTTTAATTTTATTTGTTTGATTTTACTTCTCTGACATTCAATATTTGATTGGAATTGGGAGAATTGATGAAATAAATGAGTTATGGAGTGAGAGATTTGTGATCTGACATTTTTTGTAGGTTTTAATTGCTAGGATTGATGAGTAATGGATTGTGAATCTTACCGTATGGTAATTTGATATATTAGGGTACCAAATTTTGATTTTAATGGTCAATTAAAAAATCACGTCTATAGTGTTAGGGTGAAAAAAGGTATAGTGTGGTTTTAGCTCTGTTGAATTAAACATAATCGTGCTACTTATTAATATAAACTGTTTAAATAAAGAGGGAGGATTAATGATATTATTAGAATCAAAATATTCAGAGACTGTCAGAATGCTGCGGCGTTGATTGCTTTATTGCTAAAAGTGGAGTGGATTGTAACTAGAAGAAAATATAGAATTGAGTAGAAGTATAATTGTATTGATTTTAATTGTTAAGCATGCTGTTAAATGTATATATGCATTGCACATATACTTTATTTTTTACAAGCTTTGCTTGTTGCACCATTAGACACAAGTTATCTTTCTTATCAAAGGATAGTTTTTGAACAAAGTATCCTGATTAAGTTCAAAGTAACCATATAATCTCTCTCTCTCTGTGTATGTATATATATACATGTATAACCCAAGTGTTTGTGTTGCAACAACCTTTGTGTTAGCTGTATACATAGCATGGTTTCCTGCTACATCTACTATCAATACTGTATTCGTTTTGCTGTTTAAGAGATTTATTAGCATAATTTGTTGTGGTCTGTATTTGTAGTGTAAAATTTTGCATACACACTGCTGACTCCTGAGCTGTTACCTTCTTTATATTTCATGTTTTCTCCATGTACATAAATATTTTGATGTCTTCAGTCTAATGTGTATTGGATTGGTCATAGTTTTTATTTGTTATACCTACGTCCTGAAGGAATCTAAAATAGTCCGCTTCTTGTCTACATAGTTCAATTGTTCTGGAGTAGCTACAATGTTACATGACCAGTTCTTTCACTACTAGCTCTGATGCCATTGATGATTTTCTTATTGCTGCTATAAATTATTGCTCTTGTATTACTGTTAAGTAATGTAATTTATGAAGTTCCCTTTTTCTATTAAGTTTTTTTTCTCAAGGAGCATTGTAAATAAATGCCATATATCTGACGTGAATGAATTAAGAAGGAAGGAAGAATATGCTTTGCATTCCTACTTTATCTCTTAGTTGATCTTTGATCATTTGTCTGCGTGCTAGATGGTTATAATTAGCTAGCTATATTTCATTCTTCTATCGACGTGTAAAATGGATATCATAATGTTTTGGTACCCGATCCTCATTCATCACCTGCAACTGCACCTTTGTATGGATGTAATCCAGGTTGGTCTATTAGGTTACGCTTCCTACTAGTGTGTTTCAATTTTGTTAAGCGCCCTCCATTGCAGGGTGCAATGAATGCAGGCTTCAGCTTCTTAATGCACCTCAATGCACAACTAATGGATGGTATATGACCAGTCACAAGGTGTCTTATTCTAAAATCGTGCACATTTTTGTTTTTCCACCAAGAGTTTTTAATGGTTATGTAACAATGTCATCATTTCTCTTCGCCTTTATTAATACTGAGTGTTCTTAGTATTTATGTAACAATGTCTTAAATTGCTCCTCTTGTTTGCCAATCATATTTAAAGTACTAAAAAAAGGGATGTGATAAGGTTAAGATGCAATGGATAGAAGAATGAAGCAGTGTTTTATCTTTTTTCTTTCTATCTTTCCTTTTCTTGCTTCTTCCGTATCATCTATTCTTTGCTGAACGGTCCTCCTTTTTTCCAACTGCTCTCAGTATTTTCTTTATGTCTCCCTCTTTTGTTAATTCTTTTTATGTCGTTAGTACTACTATTCCTGGATAAGATTAGCTGCCATCTACTACAAACGATTGGCCATAAATTTTTGTTTAAGTTGCATCTGCCATTCAATTAGCATGTGCCTGTACCTTCCACTTTAGGCTCTAGCAACTCATTTACATTTTGCCTTTATTACTGTGGCTTGTTTCAAATTTATTAAATTGCCATAGGTGATGACATCAGTGTCTTCTTGGACTGAGTTTCTTGGATTGTGGTACATGTCAAAAGGGGATTCTTATATCTGTTTTTTTTTTACTTTTGATGATTGTTCCTACTTTAGGACATCCAGCTTGCATTTGAATTTGATCATCAAGTGCTATTTTTCAGGCCGCTACGTCAACTTGTATATTATGAACTTTGAGTTTTTGTTGTAAAGTCTTCGGCATTTGAATAGAATATGACTGCAATTGAATGCCAATCTTTGTTATTTATTTGTAAAGTCCATTCATTGGTAATCAGCTTCCAAAGATACAGGAGGTTGGAGATAGTCTATGTTTGCACTTGAAACAGTCTTTTTTGTTCTATTTTCACTGCATCCTGTTACAATTTTTTTCATATGATAAGTTGCCCGAGATCATATTTGAACCTTTTTCTAATCCTTAAATGAGCTTAAGATTGTATCATCTGTCGCATAGGGAAGTTCTTTGAGGATGGATATATAATCTAGTTGCAAATGATTTTTTTTTTTAGCATTTTATCAATTCATGGGATCTGAAATCTGTTATCTTTTCTGCTATGACTGCTAGGCTTGGAGGCAGATCATACTGTCCACTTAGTTCGTGGTTTTGCACCAACTCCAGCAGCTAATACGACTCCTGCAACCAATACTGGAGGTTCAAACAACACTACAACTAATACAAGGGATGTTGGGTCTAATGAAGGTGGAGCTCTCGGAGGATCTGATTTTGGAATGTTTCCAGGGATGCGTTTAAATGGCTTAGGCGGCAGTGGTGGTTTGTTTGGAGCTGGACTTCCAGAGTTTGAACAGGTGCAACAGCAATTGACTCGGAATCCCAACATGATGAGAGAAATAATGAATACTCCTGTTGTTCAGAGCTTAATGAATAATCCTGAGATCATGCGGAACTTGATCATGAATAATCCTCAAATGCGTGAAATCATTGATCGAAATCCTGAGCTTGCTCATATTCTTAATGATCCTAGCACCCTCCGTCAAACACTTGAAGCTGCAAGAAATCCTGAACTTATGCGTGAGATGATGCGCAATACTGATAGAGCAATGAGCAACATTGAATCTTCTCCTGAAGGTTTTAATATGCTTCGGCGCATGTATGAAACTGTTCAGGAGCCATTCTTGAATGCAACCACAATGGCTGGAAATACTGGAGCTGATGGTGCAAACCCATTTGCAGCTCTTTTGGGGAACCAAGCAGGAAACCAAGCTGGTGTTGGTACAGCTAATCCATCAACAACTAATTCCGAGTCCCCCACTGGTTCTCCAGCTCCAAATACTAACCCACTGCCAAACCCATGGACTGCTACTGGGAGTAAGTTTCTTTTCTATTTTTTAATTGAAGTTTTGGGAAGGTTGAATAGGACCTTTGCATGCTTTAGCTGCTTGTTCTCCTTTCTTTCTCTCACTTCAGATTTTGTATTCTTCCAAATCTGTTAGTTAAAGTATTTCTGGTTATGGTTGAATTTACGATTATGGTTATGACTGGCTGACTGCTATTTCCTAACTGTTCGACTAATGCAAATTTAGCAGCTGGTGGTGGCGGCTTAAATAACACGGCACGATCAAATACTGCTGGAGATGCTAGACCACAGACTCCTGCAGGTCTTGGTGGACTTGGTCTTCCAGAGTTTGACAGCCTGTTCGGTTCTATGACAGACACTAATTTAGTGAATCAAATGGTGCAAAATCCTGGTATTTCACAAATAATGCAAAGCCTCCTTTCAAATCCCCAATACTTGAACCAGGTACGAACCTATAATTCTGTTTGTGTAGATTCAGCCTCAAACTTCTTGCATCCTAATGTCTATGTTGTTTCAGGTTCTTGGTGCTAATCCTCAATTCCGAAGCCTTCTTGATTCTAATTCTCAATTTAGAGAAATGTTGCAAAATCCAGATTTTCTTCGTCAGTTGACTTCTCCTGAGACGATGCAGGTACAAGAGTTTTTATTCCTGCTTACCTCTATTCTTCCACGCATTTCATGTCTGCCATGCTTATTCATGCGCTTGTTCCCGCAAAGCGCATCCTTTTTCATAAACATAATACGAAGTTAATTTCCCTTGCAAGTTATCATTATAATTTTGAGTTATTATTGTTTAATTGATTCATGAAATTTGAATTATTCTGCTAGTACATATTGAAATAACTGGAGAATGATGCATGCAATATTTTGCAATTTAAGTTCAGTAAATTAGTGTCTTGTTTCACGCAGCAACTTTTGACTTTGCAGCAAGCTCTATTCTCCCAGCTTGGTCGGCAGCAGTCAACTCAGTAAGTGGAATAATGTTTTTCTGAAAGCCTGTTATTGGGAAGTTGCGATTGCAGTGTAATGTGTGGATGGCTTCACCTGCTCAGTTTTTCATTTTTATGATAACTATACCATATCCTTCTACAGATTTAAATTTTTCCTGGCCTGTGTTATTTTTTTGGTTTACTAAATTAGTGCGCTCTCTTGCAGGGAACCAGGGCAGACAGGGGCAGGAACAGGTAATGAAAATGCTCTCAAAACACACATTCTTCTTTGCTTAATTTTTTTTACTTTTTTAGGGAGGTTATGCGGTCACTCTGTTATGTTTGGTATTGTTATGCATGATTTGAAACTGTCTAAAAGTGAAGTAAGATTTGATTGCTGTTGTCCCAACCTTGCAATGGACTTTTCAATAGTTCAAAACTTCAAATCCAACTTTTAATGATGTTTGGCTTGTCGGCATGTATTGCGTAGCATCAATATGGGACCAATTTTTTGCATTTCGAATTGCAAAAAATTGGTAGGTTGTGTTTTAAATCACTAAGTATTAAAATTTCAAAACACCACAAAGCTCATGATTTACTTTGCAATTATACCTCATTTTTAGTAAATATTTTCTATTTGCTCTCGGAAAAGGAAAAACAGAGTTTTATTTCTCCAACTGTAATTTTTCTCCTGTATATTCTCGTGCACTCGTACGAAAGAGTAAGATATTCATCAACTATGTTAATGCAGGACCACCGAATAACATGGGGTTAGAGATGATGATGAATATGTTTGGCGGCCTTGGGGCAGGCAGCCTTGCTGCTCCCAACAGACCCAGTGGTGTGCTATTCCTGCCTACTTTGTATTTCATATCATTTAAATTGTTGGTATGTTTGAGCTGCATTATTAAAATTGCCATGTTGCCAGGTCCCCCTGAAGAAGTATATGCAACCCAGTTGTTACAGCTTCAAGAAATGGGCTTCTTCGACACACAAGAGAACATACGAGCGCTCACCGCCACTGCAGGGAATGTGCATGCTGCAGTGGAGCGATTGTTGGGGAATCCCGGTCAGTAATTTGATTAATGTCCGGCCAGTAAGAGGTGGCCGTTGGGACTTGCTCAAGCGTAGATCTGAGATGTATTGAAGCCCTCTTTTTGGGTAATAATAAGTTTTAAATTATGATCATAGTTAGGGCTGTGGACACTGAACCATCTCTTCTCTCCCTCCCTCTCTCTATCCACCCGGAGTGTCATGTACATACTTCTATATTAAGATTTGTTATATGAATTGCCTGCAAAATTCCTTTAACTTTATTAATTTCATTATTCTCATTTTGTTTGTTCCATCCTTCCAATTTCTTGTCTTTTGGTTATTGATTTTGCCTATATTAATATTTTTCCGTTTCATTTATCTCTTGTTTAATTACGAACAAAATGTGGGGTAAACTTTTGTAGAACCAAATATTGGAAGAGAAGGAAATTTGATCTGTTGAAGCTTGTGTAGGCAGTGCATTAGGCCTGGGCATGAGCCATTTGGGCTCGGAACTAGTCTGCGATTGGTCAACTTTTGAATTTGTTGATTTAAAATTCCGTAATTAAAAATTTGTTAAAGGGGTTTGACAAGTGATTCGCTTCGGGCTTACAATTTTATTTGTTAAAGTTTCTGAATTGTAAAAATGAAAGAGTTGAAATTGATTACATATCTTGACTTACTTTTATTATAAAGATGGTTAATGTTAGTTTTGAAGAAACAGCAATGCGGTTTGACTAAGTTCAATTTTATTCGGTTTATAATATTATAAAAAATAATTTTTTGGTTCGATCCGATTTTCGACACAAATTTTTTTCATGAAATTCTAATGAAAGCCAAACCTAAATAAGTGAGCCAAAAACTGATTGAACTGTCTAGTTCAAATTGGTTTAAAAAAATTTAGTTCCTTAAATTTAGATTCATGTTTTAAAAAAATGACAAACTTTGGTTGGTTTAATTTTGAATTTTTTTAAGATAAGTAAGGTTCGATTTGATACTATATAAAATATGATTTGTTTTGTTCGATTCGAATATGGACATAATTATTTTTTGAATCAATTCTAATGTAAAATTGATTGAAATAATATGATCGAACCAACTGTTTGATTTGGTTTGAAAAAATAATTCTTTAAAATTTTGGTTCAAATCTTTTTAAAAAAGAATAAAAAATGGGATTGGTTTGGTATATTAATTTCAATTTTATTATGTTTGATACATCAAAAATTTAAATTTTTTAGCTCGGTTCATTTTTGTACATAGGATAATTAGTTTATTTCTAATATAAACCACAAACAACTGATTGAACAAACCGATTCAGTGAAGTTTGAAATATTTATTTTAAATTTTGGTTCGGTTCAGTTTTGTGAAAATGAAAAATTCCGATTTGACTTGATTTTAAAAAAAAATGAACAAATTTGGTTTGATGTGGTTTTATTTTGTAAAAAAAATTATATTTTGATTCAGTTTGAATATTAAAGGTTTTAATTAAATTTTAATACAAACAAAACTAAAAATATTGACATAACGAACTAGTACAAATTGGTATGAAATTTTCTTCTAAATTTTGATTCATTTTAATTTTGGAAATATAAGAAAATGAGTTCGATTCAACTTTTTTTAAATGCTAATTGATTTTTTTAAATGGTTAAGTTTGTATTAAAAATTTAAATAAATTAATATAATTAATTGTTATTTAAATATTATATTAAGAAATTTATTTATTTTTGTTTATCCAAAAAAATGATTTAAAATACATGAATTTGAAATGTAAGATTTGAACCACAAATTTTAAATTCAAATACATATATCTAAACACATTCTAGAAAACAATTATTGTAGTGAACATACTTTAAATTAAACTTCATTATACCTATCATTTATAAAAAAAATTACAAGATAAGTCAAAAAATTCAAAATTCCCAATTATGAGCAGCAATAAAGCAACCCAATTTAAACAATTAGAAAACCAATATTTTATGTATAAAAGATAACCATTTAAATTTTAAAAATTTGTATAGGATGTCAATAGGCAATTTATACCTCATTAGTAAGCAAAACAG
Source organism: Mercurialis annua (assembly GCF_937616625.2). NCBI lineage: Eukaryota > Viridiplantae > Streptophyta > Magnoliopsida > Malpighiales > Euphorbiaceae > Mercurialis > Mercurialis annua. The sequence goes on along the minus strand of NC_065573.1, from coordinate 28,675,714 downwards.
ACGGTAAATCACAATATGATAAAAAATAAAAATTAAACCTTAAATATCTAATAGATAAAATGCATTTTATGTTTTTTAATTTTTGTTATTTTTGAAACTACATAATTTTTATCCCATCCTTTAGTCAACAAATAAAATAACGACGATGATGACAATTTCTCGTATATTGATATATGATGTTTAATACTTATACCGATTTAATAATTCCATCAAAACTTAAACTATTGTGTGGAAGCATTTGTGAACATAATTGGTATAAAAATTTGGGTAAGGTTTTAAACATTGATCCTCTAAAAAAAGGTTTTAAAAATTGATGCAATTTTTAATAATTTCCAGTATTACTATAGTCAGTAAATCAAATTAACAGTGAAAAAATTGCATACCTTGATGAGAGGAAAAGAAAGAAAGTGATAGCAGAAGGTTTTGATCATGGAAATATATAATCCATTTGATCCATAGCACCGTTCTGTTACTAGGAGAAGTAAACACTTACATCAAATTTATGTTATCCAAACTTCTCAATTTTACTCTATGAAAATTCATTAGATCCATCAAATTTTTATCATCAAAAAATTTGTCAATTTGTTCTATGAAAACAATAAAAAGTGGTTTGGTTTGAGATAAAATAAATAAATATGACGAAGAACTGAAATTAGGTTATGTTGTTCATCTATGAAACGAAAGTGAATTTGCAACAGTTATATAATAAAACCCTAGAAGCATCAAAGATAAAAATGGTAAGAAAACATATTTTTGCTTAAGATCAATACTAAATTATAATCAAATTTGACAGAATAAAGGAATTGAAAGCATGCATGCATACAAATTTGCTTTTCAAGGAAAGTTTATAAAATTAATTTATTATCTAATTTACGTGATTGGTATTTTTTTCATTTTGTATTTGCAAGTAGTAATTTAATCACCAAAATAAGTAAAACCCTAAATTAATCTCCCGCCCTTTCATTAAGATACGAATGATACGTTGCATCTCTTAAGAAGGAAATTATGTTTATGAAAAAACGAAAATGAGAAACTGCCCACTTCACAAACCCTATATAACTGCTTCAATGGTGGCTTAAGATTCTTGCATCATCAACAAACACAGTGAAGACCAATTCTTAATCACTTTTAGTCTTCCATAATGGCAAACTCTTCAAAGGAAAACTCTCCCAGCAACTCCGCCAACCCTAGTGATCATGCTATTCCAGTTACTGCCCAGCCTCCCTCTCCGGTTCCGGTTCCTGCCCGGAGCCGTCATTTTGGAGAAGGATCCTCTTCGGTTCCTGTTGGTGGTCAAGAGTTATTCGAAGGGTTTTCTTCTTCATCATCTTCGTCCTCATCGCCATCACCGGCAGCAACTCCACCACGTAGGGTTGTTCAGATTGCTCTCGGCGGCATGCGTCGTGGGCATGGTGAAGCAAATATGATGAAAGCATTAGCAGAGAAAAAGGATGATAATGCTGCAAGTCAAGTTGCTGATAACAAGAGGAAGAAGAGAGAAATGGATGCCCCTAAATCAGAACCCATTTGTTCGTTATGCGGTAAAAGGTTTGCTTCCTGGAAAGGTGTCTTCGGGCATCTTCGTGCTCACCCGGAACGTGACTGGCGTGGTGCTTTTCCACCACCTAAAGGTGCTGTGGGGACTTGGTCACCTATCAAGATGTCAGGCCCTGATGATCATCAGGCTCGGCAAGTGCAGTTGCTTGCTCCAAAAATGCTTCATTTGGCTCGTGAAACCCTAGCCAAAATGCGCGAGGATTCAACCGCTGCTGCCAGCGGTGGTGCTGCAAGTTCCCCCAGAGTTACAAACATTGACCTGAATCAGATCCCAGGGTCTTCTTCTTCTGAATCTCCACCTCCTCCTCCACAGGGAGGCGCTGGCGGAAGCGGAAGTGGAGGGCTGGATCTCAACAGGTCTCCACCAGAGAGTGATGATGCAAAGAATGGTAAGGAGTAATTCCGGAGGAGAGGCTGCATGGCGTTCATTTATATAAATCCTAGACGCATGAATAGATAAACATGCATGAAAACAACTGATTCATTTCCTTTTCTATTTGTGTATGTTGTTTTATGCATTTTATTTATTCTAGCTCTAGTAATTTAGTTTGTTCGTAAGATTATGTTAAAATACCCACATGTTTGCATTTAGTTTCTGTAATGACGTTGTTACATGCAGCCTATTAATAAGAAAATTTCATTTTAAAGTGTATTGTGTGCTTGTTTCTTGATTTTTCTAATTTTGTTTTGGTGATTGTTTATTTTTTGAAGTTATAATTTAACCATAGTGTTCTAACACAGAAATTACAATGAAACTTTGACTAGGGTTTCTTTTAAGAATTTGAATGAGAATTTATGTGAGTACTGGAAATAAGTATAAATTGATGATTGTATACAAGTCTCAATTTGTAAAACTAACATAATAGAAAGTCTAAATTATATTTAAAAATAAATTTGGTAAAACAATAAAGTTGTAAATGTACAATTAAAAAATAACTTTTTGGTAGGTACTAATTCCGTAAAACGAAATGATAGAATTAGTAACTAAAAATAAAATAAAATAATTATAAATAAGTAAAAATTCAGTGGTCTAATTTAATACCACTCATGGTCTCATCAAGCGCTAATGAGATAAATTAAACTTTGACGAAAAACTATTAAATAAATTTAGTTTATCACATCATCCGTAAATTAAGTCAATTATATTATAAGATGTTATTAAAATGATGGCATTATTATTAGAATAAAATTTTCCTACAAACTAAGACTGCAGGAGTTCCTACTTCCTCTTATCGTGTCAGCCACCGATAGGCTGTACCACTTGATCACACACAATTTCACGAAAAAAATACAACTTTAATCTTTATATTTTATATAGGTTTTATTTAAAACATTTAAACTACTTTTTTGTTTTATCCTTTTTAAACAGTATATTCCTATTCTCACTATAACATTTAAATTTTTTAATTTTACCTTCAAGCCTTTTATAGTATTTTATATTCATAATACTATTTAGATTTTATTATATTTTAATAACTTAGAAATTATTATTGTAACATATTCATATAATAAAAATCATATAACTTTAAATATTCAAAATATCATTATATAAAATATAAATTATGTGAAATATAAATTTATTTAAAATAGAACATTTTTTATGAATAAAATGTAATTTAAGTTAATTAACTAATTTAATTATATTTTAATTTCATTTAATTGATATCTTTATTATTCATGAATTAAATTTCTTCAATTGAATTGATTAGTCAAAACATAGCTAAATAAGTTTATGGATAAGAAATAAAATAAAATAAAATGCATGATCTTAAAAAAATAACAAAATTAAATTTTCATTATGTAAAATATTTCTATCTTAATAGAAAATTTTAAATAAATAATAGTCTAAATTGCTAAAAGGTAACTTACAATAAACTATGGGATTAAAGTTGCAATTTTACCTTATATTTTGTATAGCTTATGCTATAAGCAACCTATCAATGGCTGATACGCTGAAAGAATAGTAGGAGCTCCTACAACCTTGATTTGCAGGAAAATTTTGTTTTTATTATAATATTAATGTTAAAAAGTAAAAAAAAAATAAACGAATTATAATAATGCTATCATTTTAATGACGTGTTATAATATGATTGGTTTAGTCTACGGATGACGGTAAGTCTACGTAATAATTTCTCGACTTGAACGACTTGTATGGAGTAATCTTAAGTAAAGAAATTGATCTTTTATTCCTCTAATGCTAATCAATTTTCTTATCGTTCCAACCCTATAATCTAATTACAGAGTTAGAATTGTAATGGGTTAGGTTATATTGTTTTTCTCCAAACAACAAACTCATGAACTTTAAACCGGTTAGCAAAATTAGGGAACTCTCTAACTTTTTTTTCACATCCTTTATTTCTGATTTGTATTTCGCGCATTTTAAAATACAGTTATGGAGTAATTTGGTCTAAAAATAAAAAATTTGAAGTTAGTTGTTTAAAAAAGAAAAAATTGGAGTGTCAGAAATTCAAAGCGAGCTTTGACCCTTTTTTCTTAAGTCATATCAAACACAATACATCAACATCGATTTTATTCACTTTTCACCATTGGATGAGTTTTTATCGCTTTCATCCAATGGTAAAATTAATAAAGTACACTAAAAACAAAATAACCGTAAAAAAAAGCCTACATCAACATTATCGTTGTTCACACAACTCAAATCTAAACATCATCGTATGAAATGAAAGGTTCCATAATCTCAAGGACATCATGAATGGCAAATTATTCTCAATCTCCCATGAAATGGATTCCATCATCTTTTGTAAAAATTAATAATTATTTCTACGATCAGTTTAATATTAATAACAAAGGATTATTAGGATCCGTACAGTATATATCATCGTTAGATATAATAAATATGAAGAAGTGAAATTAGGTTATTGCAGTTCATCTTGAAACAAAAATTGCAACAGATGTTCAGATTGATGCACCAAAGATAAATGATTGGGAATTAACAAGAGGAGAGAATCCGAACAGAGGGAGAAGAAATAATTAATCACAACTAAATATCATAAATTACGATTTGAAGAACTAATCAAAACTAGATAAATAAAAAACTAGGGCAATGTTCTTAAACACCATAGCCAAGGGTTCACAAGCAATATAATACGAGTAAATCGAAAATGAAGCATGAGAACAACAAGAGAGGAGGGGATTTCTTTGACAAAATAAATTAGGAATTAAAAGCATGCATGCATACAAATTTTCTTTTCAAGGTAATTTCTATGAAATTGATTTAGTTCTGCTATTATCTAATTCACGTTGTTAATATATTTTCATATTTTAGTAATTTAATCACCAAAATAAGTAAAACCCTAAATTAATCTCCCGCCCTTTCAAAAAGATACGAATGATACGTTGCATCTCTTAAGAAGGAAATTCTGTTTATGAAAAAAAAGAAAATGAGAAACTGCCCACTTCACAAACCCTATATAAGTGCTTCAATGGTGGCTTAAGATTCTTGCATCATCAACAAACACAGTGAAGAGCAATTCTTAATCACTTTTAGTCTTCCATTTCTCAAAACCCATTTTCCATAATGGCAAACTCTTCAAAGGAAAACTCTCCTAGCAACTCTGCTAACCCTAGTGATCATGCTATTCCTGTTACTGCCCAGCCTCCCTCTCCGGTTCCGGTTCCTGCCCGGACCAGTCATTTTGGAGAAGGATCCTCTTCGGTTCCTGTCGGCGGTCAAGAGTTATTTGAAGGGTTTTCCTCTTCATCATCTTCGTCGTCATCGCCATCACCGGCAGCAACTCCACCACGTAGGGTTGTTCAGATTGCTCTCGGCGGCATGCGTCGTGGGCATGGTGAAGCAAATATGATGAAAGCATTAGCAGAGAAAAAGGATGATAATGCTGCAAGTCAAGTTGCTGATAACAAGAGGAAGAAGAGAGAAATGGATGCCCCTAAATCAGAACCCATTTGTTCGTTATGCGGTAAAAGGTTTGCTTCCTGGAAAGGTGTCTTCGGGCATCTTCGTGCTCACCCGGAACGTGACTGGCGTGGTGCTTTTCCACCACCTAAAGGTGTTGCCGGGACTTGGTCCCCTATCAAGATGTCAGGCCCTGATGATCATCAGGCTCGGCAAGTGCAGTTGCTCGCTCCAAAAATGCTTCATTTGGCTCGTGAAACCCTAGCCAAAATGCGCGAGGAATCAACCGCTGCTGCCGGCGGTGGTGCTGCAAGTTCCCGCAGAGCTACAAACATTGATCTCAATCTGGTCCCAGGGTCTTCTTCCTCTGAATCTCCACCTCCTCCTCCACAGTGCGACGCTGGTGGAAGCGGAGGGCTGGATCTCAACAGGTCTCCACCAGAGAGTGATGATGCAAAGAATGGTAAGGAGTAATTCCGGAGGAGAGGCTGCATTGCATGAATGGATAAACATGCAAGAGACAAAGTGACGCTTCATTTCTTTATCTATTTGTTTATTTTGTTTTATGCATTTTATCTATTATGTCGTAATTCAGTTTCTTAGTAATTTTTATGTTTGCATTTAGTTTCTGTAATGACGTTGTTGCATGCAGCCTATTTGTAAGAGAATTCCATTCCATATTTAAATATATTGTGTGTTCTTTTCCATCATTTTTCTAATTTTGTTTTTAGTAATTGATTTGGATTATTTCTTTTTATTATAAGTGTGTGTGCGCTGTGAAGGTATAATTATAATTAACCATAGTGTTCTTACATAGAAATTAATGACATTTTGGCTAGGGTTTCCTTTAAGGATTTGACTGGGGCTGTCTTTAAGGATGAAACACTTTATGAAAATGAACAGATTTTTAGCGATTAAATATTAAATTTGTAGGTTGCGAATTTTCACTAAATTTTAAAACGGGTACTATATATCTTTTACTTTATTTCTTTTATGATATTAAAGTTATTATTCCGTTTTACAAAAAAGACCACTACTCGGAAATTGATTCTAAATTATCATTTTGTTTTTTTTTGTTATCAAAGGTAGCACCCTTTCTAAATAGATTTATAGTTTTATTATCGTTTTTGAAATAAAATTTATAATTCGTAAACCTTTTTGAATTTATATCAGAAATTATAAAAGGAAATTTGATTTTTTAAATCTACAATTTTGATTATTTTATCAAATATAACATTTTGATCCATAAATTTTATTGAATTGGGATAAATATGTCCAAACCCTAATTATCTATTTTTAGGTTTATTTTTTTAAGTATTTGACTTCATAAATAATTATTTTATACAATCAATTTTTAATTTCAAACTACTACAAAGGGTTAATTAGTTGCGTTTAAAATAAGAATTATATGCTCGAAAAATAAATTTAAATTGAAAATTATATATATTCGTCTCAATTTGCAGAATTAATTGACATACCACAAATTCAAATTGTATTTTAAAAATACATATCTGATAAAATAATCAAAGTTGTGGATAAAAAACAACTTTTCATTAAAAAAATATTTTCCCGCTAGGTTAACCTCCCCGTAAACAAAATGATAACTTCAATAAAAAAAATTAAAAACATTAGAGTTTTAATGTTAGAGTTTAATACCCTTCTCATATAAAATGAGACCAATATTAGAGTTTGACGACTTGTATGGAGTAATCCTAAGTAAAGAAATTGATCTTCCATTCCTCTGTTGCTACTCAATTATTTTATCGTTCAAACCCTAATCTAATTACAGGAATCGTAATGGGTTAGGTCATATTGTTCTTCTCCAATGTTTAATGGAAACACTCTTCTATTTCATGCACTCTTAATAAAGCAACCCATGATCGTATCGGTACAAGCAACGCAAACACTCTTCTATTTCTCATATATCAACTCGTATGTTTACTCTTCTCCGACGACAATTTTTTTTTAGGGAAAATGGATTTATATATCCAAAATTATAGTGACTTTGTTAAATATATTTTAAATCGTGAAATTCATAGTTTAACCAAATAATTGAATAGCTTGTATCAATTATATTCAAGTAAGAAATAGAAAAGGATCAAATATATTGTGGGTCGCCAAATATCTAAGTTATTTTAAAAAAAAAACATTAAACATTAATTTCTTTCTTTAAGATTATCAATTTTTTTAATAAATGGTGAATATATTAGCATATCCACAAATGTATCTCTTTTTTAATTTTATTTATATGACCATCTGAATTTTAATATTTTGAAAATTATTGAGTCAAAAGTTTAGTTTTACGTTAAGTAAGCTAGTATTTATATTTAAACATAATATATAATATATAATTCAGTAACCTTGACAGACATGATATATATTTCTAATTTAGACGGACACATTAGTAAAATTATATTAGAAAAAAGAAATACCTAAAACAAAATTTGAAATTCTGATGACATTACATAGTTTTAGAAAAAAACTTAAAATTATTGAAGTAAATTTAAGTCAAAAATAAGTAATAATTATAATAGTCAATCTTCATAATCAATTTTTTTTCACTTAAAATAATAAGTGCAAGTTTTTTTTTGATGAATAGATAGGTAACCAGAAAAGAATGGATGGCAAAAGCTGCATTTTAAATTATTTGTTTGTCTAATTTCAGAATAAAATAGAACATTTCTATGTTAAATTTGTAATCAACACAAAAAATGAAACAAATTCATCTCAAAATTAGAAAAATTGTTGAATCAAATTTTTAACGCATGCTTGATAAATACATTAAAAAGAAGCGTCAACTGTACACTATCTGAATATCGACATGCTGAAGTGTTTTGTACATATCAAACATAATGCAACAACGTTATCGTTGTTCATACAACTCAAATCCAACACTACATTTGTCATATGAATATGAATTAATCTCGAAAACATCATGCATGGCTAATTATATACGCCCAATCTCCCATCAAATGAAAGATCTGTAGAATAATAAAAGATTCCATCATCTTCTCCAAAAATTTGATAAATATTACTACGATCCGTTCTATATCAATAACCACAGGATTATTATGATATTCGTACAGTATATATCATCCCTAGATTTAATAAATATGAAGAAGTGAAATTAGGTTATTGCAGTTCATCTTAATTGAAACAAAAATGAATTTGCAACAGATGTATTAGATGCATCGAAGATAAATGATTTGGAGTTAACAAGAGGAGAGAATCCGAACAGAAGGAGAAAAGACAATTAATTATAACTAAATATTATAGATTAAGCTTGCAAGAACTAATCAAGACTAGAGCAATAAAAAAAACTAGGGCAATGTTCTTAAATACCAGAACCAGGGGTTCATTCACAAGCAATATAATATGAGTAAATCGAAAATGAAGCGTGTGAACACGAGAGAACGGAATTTTTTTGACAGAATAAAGAAATTGAAAGCATGCGTGCATACAATTTTTCTTTTCAAGGAAAGTTTTATAAAATTGATTTAGTTCTACTATTATCTAAATCACGTTGTTGGTATATTTTCATTTTTTTAGTAATTTCATCGCCAAAATAAGCAAAACCCTAAATTATTCTCCCGCCCTTTCAAAGAGGTACGAATTATACATTGCATCTGTTGAGATTGAAAAGGAACTGCCACTTCACAAACCCTATATAACTGCTTCAATGGCCGCTTCAGATTATTGCATCACCAACAAACACACTGAAAAGCAACTCTTAGTCACTTCTTGCCATTTTCCATAATGGCCAACTCTTCAGGAGAAAATTCTTCCAACAGTTCTCCCAACCACAGTGATCAGGCTGTACCTATGCCTACTCCTGCGCCTGCGCCTGCTCCTGCGCCTGCGCCTGCTCCGGCACCAGTTCCGGCTCGAGTTCGGACACTTCATGTTGGAGAAGGATCCTCTTCGGTTCCTATTGTTGCTGGCCAGGAATTACTCGAAGGGTTTTCATCTTCTTCGTCTTCTTCTTCGTCACCGTCACCCGCAACAACTCCGCCTCGTAGGGTTGTTCAGATTTCCCTTGGAGGAAGCGGTGCAAATCGTGGGGATGGAGAGAAAGAAATGAATAAAGCATTGGCATTAGCAGCCAAAAAAGATGACAATGTTGCTACTCAAGGCGCTGACGTCAATAGGAAGAAGAGAGAAATGGATGCTCCTAAGTCGGAGCCAATCTGTTCATTATGTGGCAAAAGATTTGCTTCTTGGAAAGGAGTTTTTGGGCATCTCCGTGCCCACCCCGAACGCGACTGGCGTGGTGCTTTTCCACCACCTAAAGCTGTTACGGGGACATGGTCTCCAATCAAAATGTCAGGCCCTGATGATCATCAGGCTCGGCAAGTGCAGTTGCTTGCTCCAACCATGCTCGGATTGGCCCGTGAAACCCTAGCTAAGATGCGCGAGGATTCAACCATTGTTGGTGGTGGTGGTGTTGGTGCTGGTGGTGGTGTTGGTGCGGGTGGCGGTGCTGATGGTGGTGGTGCTGCAAGTTTCCGCAGGGTCACAAACATTGATCTGAATGCAGAACCAGGGTCTTCTTCATCTCCTTCCCCTCCGCCACAGGATGGTGCTGGTGGAAGTGGAAGTGGTGGAATAGACCTCAACAAGTCTCCACCAGAGAGTGACGACGGGAAGAACGGTAAGGAGTAATTCCGGAGGAGAGGCTGCATGGCATGAGACAAGTGATTCTGCATTTCCTTATCTGTTGTTTTATGCATTTCATTTAATCGTCTATTCATCTGTTTGTTCGCAATTTTATGCTAATAAAGTATCCACATCTTTGCATTTCCTTATCTATTTAGACATGTCATTTCATTTAATCGTGTATTCATCTTTTTCTAATTGGCTCGCGTTCTTATTCTTCTTAATGAGAACAAATAATCTAACTCTTTTCTCTAATAACCTCAACCTTAACAAACCTAATTAACACATTTATAAAATCTGAGCCAATTAGAAAACGAGTATTTGTAAGATATACACTCTCTTTATAGTTTTATTTTTATGAAGAATAGATATATTAATGATAAAACTCGAACTTTAAATTTTCGTAGAAAAAGAATTTAAAGAACAAGCAAAACAATCACGGATCAAAATATAAAATACAATGAGGATTTTATAGAACACGGAATCATGGGTTTAGCTATTCAGGGTATGATGTTTTCCGTTGTATTGATTTTATTTGTTATGGCTCTTAGTAGCTTTTTCTGTATTTGACGCTTTTACCTTCCACGTCATGTGGTTGTGCTAATCTACTAATCATTTATCAAAAAAACAAAATACAATGAGGATTTGTATAGAAGTCCAAACCCGAATAGCAATTCCTATTAAAAATTTTAAAGAGAAAAACCGTCTTCATAAAACTATTAAAAATCACAGTCTCCCTATTCACATCCATTTTCGAAAAAATTCTGCTATTTCTGCACTTTTATATTTTCCACACTATACAATAAACTATAATATCAGCCCTAACTTCAACTACAGATCTAGACCTCAATGATTGATGCTCTTCCATTGAATTATAAATAAAGTCCACAAAAAAAGCCAAGAAAAATCAAATCCAAATCAAGCTTCTAAAAAACACTGCATGAAATAGCTCTCGCAAAAACAAAGCGAATAAAAATATGATTTTGCGTTTCACAAACCTCACGCAAAGAGCATTACTAAATTATAATCTAATTTATTGTATCATTAGAGTGAATTTTAAATATGTTCTACTTTATATCTATTTTTAAATATATAATTATGCATAATTATTTTTTAAAATAATAAATTAATTTTTTGAAACTAAACAAAACATTGCAGAAATTAAATATAACAAACACAATTTGTTTTTTTTCTTCTAAGTTTTTCACTTAGAAAACAAAAATCGTCAATTAAGAAATTAAAAAAATATAAAAAAATGTAAAAGTATTTCTCATTGTTTTAAAACGTATGCTCACTGGATTTAGGTTGATTTGATTTTTTTTTTTTGATAATTCAGGTTAAATTGATTAAATTGGCCTAATCAATCATCTTTGGATATATAATTGTTTTTTTTTCTAAGATTTGTTTATTAGCAAATTATAACTTTTTATTTAATTGATCAAACCCTTATCACTATCTGTTTAATTATGTTGTTTTATGCATTTTATTTGCTCGTTAATAATTCTGTTTGTTCGCGATATTATGTTAAAGTATACACATGTTTGCCTATTGTAAGATTCATTTATCAATGAAGTGTGTGCTTGTTTCCTAGTTCTTCTAATTTTGTTTTTGGTTAGATTAATTTTTTCTTACTGTATATATATATATAAGGTTTACACAAATTTTCGCATGTTTTTGATATTTAACTTGAACTCTTATGACATATAAATACATGAACTTTCAAAATTTTGCAATAGTGTCACCGACACCATTTTGGATGTAAAACGGTACCGTTTTGAATAAAAAAACGCAAACGTGATACATAATTGTAAAATTAAAAAATTCATGGTAAATATGTTAAAATTAAAAGTTCATGTTAAATACTAAAATAATTAAGCATATCAATAGACTAAATTAACGAAGAACAACTTCCTCATCAGTTGTATATGTGCATGAAATTCTGGCAAGTTGTTTCCTTTTAGGATTTGAATTATGTCATTTTCAAGTTATTTTTTGTTGTTTTGAAATTCTGGCTAGGGTTGTCTTTAAGGATGAAAATTCTTTATGAATATGTAGATTTTTGCAAAATGTTTTTTTATATTCATAATTTGACTATTTTATTAAATATATTTCTAAAAACTAATTTATACATTATGGTCTGCCAATTTTACGAATTGTGACAAATATATCTAAATTTAAACTTATTTTCGAACATGTAATTAATCTTTATTTAAACCCACATATTATTTCTGAAATCAAAAACTAATTAATTTGTAAAACAATCATTCATATAATTGAAAATTTACAGAAATTATTTCCGTCTAATTTTGAATTTGGATATAATTAACAACAATAAAAATTGAAAGACCATATTCAAATTATTATCTAATGACATATTTTATAATATCTTCAAAATTGTGGATTAAAAAAAAGCATTTTGCCATAGATTTTTAGCGATAATTAAATCTCCCATGCTAACGAGATCAATTATACTTTGATGAGTTCTATTGAGTAATCTTCAGTAAATAAATTGATCTTTAATTCCTCTAATGCTAATCAATTTTCTTGTCGTTTAAACCCTAATTTAATTGCACAATTAGAATTGTAATGGGTCATATTGTTCTTCTCCAATGTTCTACAGAAACAACAAACCCATGGCCATGAACCCTCAATCTTGCCACAGTCCATGCACACTCAAGATGTACATCGCCAGACACCTAATACTAATAGTTAAACTGATAAAGCTACCCATCAAGGCTGATGATATTGATCATTGATTTTTGGTGGTTGTTTCTTCTTTCCCAAATTAACAGAGTATATGGTTCTCGGATGCATCAAACATTCTCATCTCTGCTTATACAAAACTCCATGCTTCTGCTTATGGTTTAACTCCAGCTCAGAGACAGTTCATTGACAGCTCATTAACAGCTTATCAAATCCATACATGCTTCATTGTGTGTTCAACATTCTACTAGTAACCGTTTTCAGCATTGTGTATAAATAGAGTAGTAGCTTCACATTTACTCTTTGATTTGTAATTTTACAATCCAATTCAATATAGTTTCGGTTCTTTGATTCTCAATTCTGATATGGTATCGGAGCGGGTCCGAGCCCGGGATCAGTCATTGCCGCCGGAGTTGCCGCCGCGTTATTAGTTTCTTTTCCATTGTATCGCAGCGAACCTGATTCATGATTTCATTTTGAGTTTCTTCTCCGTTGTACCGTATTGGTCCGGATTGATTTGATTGATTGTTGTTCTCCGTTGTACCGTAATGGTCCGGATTGATTTGATTCGATTGTTGTTCTCTGTTGTACCGTAATGGTCCGGATTGATATTGTTTTGATGGATTTTGATTTGGATTTTCAGTTTGAAGTTCATCGCTATTGGTGACTTTGATTTCGGTTTCATTTTGATTGATTGTTCGTCGTTATTCATTGATTGTTATTCTTCTCTGTTCTTGTTTGGAGCTGCATCAGTGGCGGCTAATTGATTGGATTCCTATTGTTCAGGTTCCTCTCTGTTTTCTATTTTTTTCATTCTTCTTTCTGATTCTGCATTTCTGTTCTTCGTCTAAATGACTGAAGATTTACTGATTTCTATTTGAAAGAGTTATGGATATCATTCTTCTATCTCAGATTTGTGTTCTCATGTTCTTGTTCTTTGTGATGGTGTTAGTTCAACACTTGGTATAAGTTCTATATCTACAGATCTGATACAAGTAGCTTTCGTTATGCTCATCATGTGTTTGACAGAAGTCCTCAATGGAATTTTATCTTTTGAATATTGATTGTTGACAGAATTTTGCTCAAGTTGCATCAAGTTATGTGCAACAAATCTTGTTTAGTTTTATCTGGTTCTGATATACAAATATGATGTGTGTGCTCTTCCATGGATTTTGCTATTATTGATGAGGATTGAGCCACTGAGTTTTACTCATCACCAAAGCAGGGGGAAAATGTTATCGTTTTATGTGATATGTAAAACATGTAGTTTATGCTCTCTAGCATTTAATGGTTCAAGATTCGTATTGATAATGAGCTTAGCTAGTAATCATGTGGTTGTTGGTGTGAAAACTACTGTTATTGCTTCTTTTGCTGCTGCAACATACCAATGCAAACTGCTGTTTATGTTGCTTCCAACTGCTGCAATCCATCAAAGCCAAGAGACCGAAGCTGCTGGTTTGATTCTGATTATTGCTGCCTACAATTCCTCATTGCTGCTGCAGCAAAGTGGCTGCATATGTTTTCTCCTTTTGTCTGCTGCGATGTTGAGGTTTTATTGCATATATATCTTTGTTGAAATGGTTCTCGGATGCATCAAACATTCTCATCTCTTACCAAGCTCGGCATATTTGACACCTATGCCTAGCTTGAGGGGGGGTAACAGAGTATATGGTTTTCGGATGCATCAAACATTCTCATCTCTGCTTATACAAAACTTCATGCTTCTGCTTATGGTTTAATTCCAGCTCAGAGACAGTTCATTGACAGCTCATTGACAGCTTATCAAATCCATACATGCTTCATTGTGTGTTCAACATTCTACTAGTAACCGTTTTCAGCATTGTGTATAAATAGAGTATTAGCTTCACATTTACTCTTTGATTTGTAATTTTAGAATCCAATTCAATATAGTTTCGGTTCTTTGATTCTCAATTCTGATACAAATTTCTAAGCTACACATCAGCGCTTTATCTCTTCTGGTGTTAAGTGGGATGGATACTTCATTTCTACCGCCGTATCTTCCGCTCCAGTAATTTCCGTTGGCGTATCTGCTTGAATGAGATGTTTCTCTTCGTGTAGAGTTCCCTTTGCTTTCTTCTTTTTTGGCGCATCCTAGTTCTTCTGTCTTCTACCGTCGTCCACATGTATGCATTTTTTTGCTACCGCAATTTTTGGTTATTTTGAACTTAACCTGTTTCATTTTTTCAGCGCTTGTACGACCGTATCATTGTTCCGATCCTCGATCCTCATTGCTTCATTCTTAGACCGTTTTATGTAGGCTCTCAGCATTTCTCCTTCTTCTTGTTTGCATCGATACGACTCCTCTGAGCTCCTCTTAGGTGAAATGTTTGTGAAAAATCTCATTAAAAACTCTTGGTTCAGTTGCTTCCAATTCGTGATTGTTCCTACCCCCGGATTGTTAAACCAGCGTTATGCCATATATATAACTAAGGGTGGTAGGAAATGTTTAATATGGCGTTAGTAACGTCTAGGAGAACCATCTTGTTGAAGAATTTGGTCACGTGGCTCTCAAGGCATCCGGTTCCATCAAATTTATCGAAATTTGGTATTTTAAATCTTTCCGGAAGTTTTTCTGACAAGATGTTCATAGCTAGGGGTGATTTTCCTCGGCTCCAAGTATATTAATGTGTTCTCTTAACTTGCTTTTTGTTGATGATTACATGGCTTCAACTATCAACCTTTAAAATTCTAGCAGATCTACATATTCTATTGCTATTTATGACTGTTTTCTCCTGATCTCTTTTAGTGGTACGTGATAGGAGTAGAAATACTCATATATTTAGGTGTGATTTTGATACGGTATTTGCACATTTGTACTAGTTTTTGAGGTTTATTCGAGTACTTATTGCTATGTTGAGTATTTTAGGAAAGTGTGCAAGTATGGTGTAAATTGGAGTGATTTTGATGACATTCAGAGATTTCAAGAGGTCGGAATGGATCATAGGAGAATCGGAGAGCAGAATTAGGTGATTTTAGCCAAGTGACTAAGTGCACGAACGTGCATAGTACTAAAATACACGAACGTGTATTATCGCCGAAGGGTGATGTTTGAGATGCATGAAGAAATCAAGTAGAATGGCTAAGTTACCTAGTGCACGAACGTGTACTGATCTGAAGAACAAAAGTACACGAACGTGCACTTTCGCCGAAGGGTGCAGCTTTGAAATTGGGAAGAAAAAAAGGAATTTTGGCCAAGTCCCTTAGTACACGAACGTGTACTTACCTGAAGAACAAAAGTACACGAACGTGTACTTTTGCCGAAGGGGTTATTTGGAGAAACTGAAAAGGAAGCCAGAAATGGGCTAAATGCCATAATGCACGAACGTGTACTTCCTTGTAGTGTTAAAGTACATGGTCGTGCACTTCTGCCGAAAGGCATGTTTTGTTTGGGAGATGAGGAATTGAAGATTTGGTTAAGTCCCAAGACACATGCTCGTGCACTACCTTACACGGTCGTGTACTTCTCAGAAGCTACGACTGAAAAAGACAAAAATGTCCGTTTTTTAACTCCGAACTTCAAGAAATTCAAAAGGCACTTCTAGGTTTTCATCTAGCTCGACCTAATATCAGATTTTGAAGTTAGGAGCCGTATAAATAATGAGTTTAACATCGAACAAAGGTTCGCGTAGTTTTTGTAATCACATAAACCCTAGATTAGAGTTTTCTTATCGTTTGATTATCGAATTATTCAGTTCTTCATTATTTTATTGTCGATTATCATTAGTTTACTTTCGAACAAGGTACGATTATTTCCAATTCCATATTCAGTATTCAATTTAATCTTAGAATGAGTTCTTTAATTATTGCTTTTAGTTATTTCATTATTATGTCTAGCTAAACCCTTCGTTGGGAATTATTAATTGCAATTATGTCTGTTTAATTGAATTGGATTTATGGGTTTTTGTTCTTGATGGGTTTTAATTATTGTGCTTAACGTTTAGCCTAAATTGATCACTTAATCTAAGCCATTTGTTTTAGTTTTAGCTCGAGAGAGTAAAATTGGAATAGAACAATATAATTAAGAACGCAGGAATTAATTGTGCGAGAGTGAATTAACGAGTGCGGGTTCTTTGAATTTGCTTAACAACCATTAAATTGATTTATACGTAGGTTAATCATTGTTCGAGAGTGAATAATTAACCTAGTATTAGTAAGTTTAACGCTTTTGCCTGTAATTGCTCGAGAGAGAATTTTAGGTGCTTTAGCTTAGTTCGAATCTCATCAGAACAATACAATTCATAATCCGAATCAAGTAAACAGCATAACAAAGATTAATAATCTCTGCTTTTCCCATTATTGTTAAAACACCATTTGAATTACAGCTTTACTTTACTTTAATCTACATTAATCAATATCTGTCTTTTAATTTACAAAACCAACAAAAATTGTCTTTTCGACTATCCAAATCGAGTTTTTTAACTGGTTGTCTTTAGAGTTTTCCTTGTGGGTACGATATCCGGATTTCACAGTCTGTATTACTTGTCGATTACGTACGCTTGCGTATTTTTACCAACAGTACGTATCTCCGTTGGTCCCGTTGCTCTTGTTCCATTGTTAGCTGCCACTCCTTCCTTTTCTTGCATGTTCGTATCTTCTATTACTCCTGCTAGCCTTGCATTTGTGTCTTCGCTGGTTTCTTCTGCTTCTATTTTTTCTCCTGAAGTTCCTTCTGCCTTTTTTGTCGGGGTTCGGGATATTAGCGTGCTTGTGGCTCCCTCAACTTTAGTGGCTATGTTTTTGTGGAACCGTTTCAGAGCACTGTCAATAGTTTGGTTTATAACCTCCAGCAGGGTCGTTGAGTTGGAACTTTCTCCCCTAATCAAATTGAGAGTTTTGAATCCTTGGAAATGGACACCTGGCATTGCCGTTTGTAGTTGGGCTATGGGGGTGTACAAGCTATCTTTGGGCGTTAGGATCCAATGGTAGATAGGCTTTTTCTTTGGATGTGGGTTTCAGTGGGGAGTTTGATTTCCGCCCTTTTGGGAAAATCATAGATCCGGCTAGGTGGTCGATGATTTATTCTAAGGTACACAGATCTGGTTGGATCGCAGAAATAGATGGAAATACTTGCTGAAGATAAATTTACAAAAAAAGCTAAATGGGAGCTTGGGCTTAGAGTCCCCCCCGCCCCCTAAGGAATGAGATTGATACCTTTTTCATAAGCTTCCTCACGCGACTTCTTTTTTTTTGGCGATGTGAGACGTTGGGTTTTGTAGTATTCCATCACGAGTTAGCCAAATTTAGATAAGGACTAAGATATTTATTCATGTTTTACATGTACACTATAAGTACTATTTTTATTTTCAAAAATTGGGATTTGCTAGTATTTATAACTTTAGCTTTGATTAATATTTTCCAGCACTTTTTTTTTATAAAATTATTATTATTTTGGCGAAGATTAAAGATTTATCTCTTAATCAAAGCACAACGAATCTGTTATTGATAATTACGGTATTTTTAGTTTTAATTATGAATTTCTCTTCATCTTTTTTTCTTGTTATTGTTTTAATTTTTCTTTTTTTGAGAGATGTTATTATTTTTAAATTAATGAGTAGCTAAATTTCTAATTTGAAAGGATGATATTTGAATATGTTCTATTGATTTATTTGATTTTGGGTTAATGATAATTTATTGTATTTTAATTGGTTAATTCCACAAAAAAATCACGGTCTTTACACCTAATTTCATTTCAAACATGACCATTAAAAACTGTCATATGAAATCATGACCTTTTATTTTTTCAAATTTATTATAAAAAAAATTTGGTGTATTTTTTATGACTAGGACGCCGAAATCCTACGCACTCTAGCAAAAAGAGAACAAATTGATTTTATGTTGATTTATAATGGAAAAATCCATACAGAGGCCGCTCTACTTTACCAATTTTATTCGAGAGCCCTTACTCCAATGTTGTTTACGTTTGGGTCCCTTTACTTGGTAAAATTCTGATTTTCAGGTCCTTTTGAGGGACTGGAGGAATCAAAAAATTGTAAGTAGAGGGACTGGAGAAAACTAAAAAAGGACCTGAAAATCAAAAATCATGTAAGTAGAGGGACCAGAAAAACAAAAAAATAGTATAACGGCGGCTTGAATAAAAATGATATAGTACAAGAGCCTATAAATGAGTTTAGCCATTAATAATTTCTGTCTATCATTAATGGTTTAATGAAGAACTTATTCAGAAAAAATACACGAATTTTAATTTGATGATAGATTTGAAAAAAAAAATGAATGGTCATAATTTTATATGACCACTTTTAAAGGTCGTTCTTAAAATGAAACTAGGTATAAAGATCATGATTTTTTTTTATAGAACTAAATCTATTTTAATTATTGTTCTTAATGTGTAATTTAGTTTGATCACCAAGTTATTGATTTGTGTTTAGTTTATGACTTGAAAGAGCTTAAATCTAATAGACCGATAATTAAAAATTTAATCATTTATAACATGAATGGGAGTGAATAATTAGGTTTTCGTTAAAGCTTACTTCATAATTGTAATTAAATGGTTAATTTCATGCTTAATAACACGAGAGTGAGTTAGGTTTCCGTTAATTCGTTAGTTGTAGTTTTTCTGATGTTAAACTTGAAGGGGCGGGTTTGAGCGAGAAGTTTGGGGACCGCTTGTCCAGACTTATGGCTGATTTTATATCTAGTTAGGTTTTAACAAATGGAGTCGCCAGCTAGTTATGCTAGAAAATGACTTTTATACCGACTAGTATATCTCTCACGCTTATGGGTGAGACCATCTTACATCGAACCAAAAGATCGGGTGCGATGGATACTACCAAAACTCTTGTACTTAACTTATCAATTGCGTCCTATTTACATGACATATCTAGTTATCTCATCTTGATCATACATGTATTTCATAGGATAATGTGCTGAAAATGTAAACAAGTCTGAAAGCTGGTAAATGAAAGCGATAAAGCATGTGAGACGCGCATATGTTGCGAAACCAGGAATATGAAATTTTTTTTTCTTTCGAAACGGAAAGCATCTGGTAGTAAAGAATAGTGGTGCCATCTTGAGTGGCGACGACGCCACTTGAGTAGCGACTGCAGCTTTAGATAGAAACAAAAGCTTTCTTTACATACTCAAAATAAGACTTTCGGAATAAAAATGAAAAATCCAACCATATCAAAACACCTTATACCTGAAAAGGGATAACATCAACAGGGTCAGATAATACTGAGTGAGTTCACATGATACTAATGAGCGAGCTAATGCAAATATCATTATCGGAAAAAGAAATTGAAACGAATCAAATCTAGTCACCAAAATGCAAAAATGTGACAGTTTGGATGCCAGTTATAAACTTATACTACAAATTAAATTTATAAATTAAGGTATCATTTACAAAAGCATTTATAGTTTTTTAAAGGGAAAAAATTATAGATCCAAAGCAATAATACATTTTTCATCTATATCCTAAATAAAAAAAATTAACAGTTTGATCCAATAATTTTATAATTTATGTTATATCCAAATAACAAAATAATTGATCTAATTCATAAAAATAAAATATATTTCAGTTCCTTAACTTACATTTATTTTACTATGTGATATTTAAAAAAATTGATTTCATTTTTCAAATTATTTTGAATCTCGAGTTCTCGACTAAGCGCTAAATTTAAACGGTTAGTTTTGGCGCGTCTTTACAAATGCAAGGAGCTATAATATACTTTCTATAACTATATGAGCATACACCAACTATAGGCATTGTTTTCTTTAACTGGCTTCAATTTCCCTTTCAATCTCCTCTCCTTAAATTCTCACTCTCACTCTTCCATTTTTGGCCATGGACAACTCAACTCTCTCTCAACCTAAGAAGCTCTCCACCCAAAACCACCCCCACAAAGCCAATGAGACTCCCCAAAATGGTTCAGATGAAAACATTTCAGGTAAGCCTAAGAATGAAGCTGGTGCTTCAGTTAGGGTTTTGAGGAGGAAGAAGAAGAGATCGAGAAGAAGCTCGAGCTTTGATGGAGATAACAGACCAAAGAGAAAATTTGAAACAGATGGAATATTACCATCTGTTTGTGCTGTTTGCAAAAAAAGTTACCCTAATCATTATTTACTGTTAGGGCATGTTCTTACACATAACAAGAGGGAATGGGGAGGGGCGTATTCGCCATTAGTTGATGATTGTAATTCGAGCAAGAACTTGGAATTTGATCTTAATGATGTACCTCAAGATCATCACCCTTGTTCTTCTTCTTCTTCTCAGCTTGATCTTAATTTGCCTCCTCCTAAAGAAGAAGAAAAAGATGGTGCAGCAGCTTCTTGATGAGCATGTATGCTTTGTTGTAATCAGATTAATGGGATTAACCTAATTAATCAAAAGCAAATTTATTAGTTATTCTGTCAAATGTACTTACATAATATTAAGGTAAAATTATCAGTCTGGTTTAACATTTATCCGGATTGTGACAAATACATGTTCTTGTTAAAGGTCTAATTGATAAAAATAAAATAAAATTTAGTATCTTAAGATTATTCTACAATTATCATATTTTCATTTGGAAGTATAAATTCTTCTTCGGATTCAATTCTTGTGTTGGCTGGTTGCTAAGTCTTGTAATGACATTTTTATAAATGTGGTGTGACTTGGGTTTCTCCCTCGTCTACTAACAACTTTTTCATATTACCAAATGATTGACCTTTGTTGAAATATAAGAAATTGAGAGCTCTGGGAAGCGAGAAGTAAAAAAGTTTTCATGGATAAAATATATAACTCAGATTGAATCTTTGGTTTACTTGAATATTTATCTAGCAATTATGTACAGTACTATTTTTCTTTCCATTCTCATTCCTTTTTCTTTTTATGATAATGCCATATTTAATTAGATGTATATATTATTTTGTTAAGTCTAACAAATTTCTTATAAGGACAATTTGCCTTCTAGGTTGGACTTTATAAACGATCATCTATCTAAAAATCACAACAAAATCTTAAAAGAACAAGAAAAGAATATTACAATTCTTTTTTAAAGTATTTTTATTATATTCATAAAAAGGTATTTTATTATATTTTTATAAATTGTAAAGACAGTATTTTAATAATTTATTGAAAGTATTAAATTGTGGATTATAGAACTAAAATAAATTTAATTTTTACCAACTAGACATTTTAGTAAGTGGACATATTTGACATAATTTACATAAATATTGAAATAATTTACATAAATGGAAAACAGCCTGTATATTTCTTTCTAGTTACATTTTTCTTAATATAGAACTATTTCAATTTCTATATATGATCAATTTTTTTGTAGTTGCTTAATTAGTCAGGGCTAAATTCGCATTCAACATAAGTCTCTCCAGTCTCCACCATCGCTAAGCACTCGAAGCAAAAATATTTTCTATTTTTAGACGTGATGATAATTTTTGAATAAGTATTTACTTAATTTTCTCTATGTTATTCATCAAAAAAAAATTATCTATGTTTTTTTTCTTCATCTTGTGGTCATTCTTTCATGTCAAATAAAAAGTTTCCTTTCATTAGATTTATATTTGTTCTTGTTCTTGTTTTTATTTTTATTCTTATATTAACATTTTTTGAAAATATACATTAATCTGTATCGTATTATCCCATATCAAACGTTCCATTTTTCATTCCGCTGCCGTGCTACTTAGTTAAATAGTAAATACTATAAAACCGATATGTATGATATATGAGCTGGCTTTTATTTTGTAGTACCACAAAAAATTAAATTATATTGGTGTAAAATTAAACTTTTTTGTTTTTTCAATGGCATTAGTTGCATAAATATTGTTGGAAATTAAATAAATTGCATATATTTACTTGAAAATCAGTTTTCAGATTCTTAATGAATGAGAGTTTAAAAGGAAAAATTTAGAGCAGAATCTGTTTCTTAAAGACGGTTGGTTTATGGTAAGTATCTCTGTAAAAAATCTGTTAAAATCAACCCTTTTCTTTTTTTCCAAAAATAGTTATCAAAAGTCAGCTCTTTTTTGAATATTTTAAGTAACATTTTCACATTTCCTCCTTTTGCTTTATCTCTTCCTCTAATTATGACAAATATTTCTATACGTGCTGGTTCTGTAAATCAAAGCATAATTTGGAATTAATTTCTTAGATTCTCTAGGTAATTTTATTGTAGGAAAAATAAAAAGAAGACGTTATTATTAGTCTTATTTTGTATTTTATTAAATTGGATCACAAATTTTTGTAAAAAATCTTTTATTATCTATTCACAAATATTTGATTGTTTTTTCTATCACAAATATTTGATGACCACACTGAATAATGTTAATATCAAATTTGTAAAG
This sequence comes from Mercurialis annua, assembly GCF_937616625.2. NCBI lineage: Eukaryota > Viridiplantae > Streptophyta > Magnoliopsida > Malpighiales > Euphorbiaceae > Mercurialis > Mercurialis annua. Next base: position 28,652,607 of record NC_065573.1, on the reverse strand, counting down.
AGTTCAATATTGTATTCATTATTCAATAACATGGAGAGTATGCTCATAAAAAATCGATTATTTACTAATTAATCTAAAAAATAATTTCAGTTATAGGCTCCAATTGGATCAATTATATATTGTTGTTACTTTTATTTACTGATGTTAGAAATTAATTAAAATGTTAAAATAAACAATTTATATAGTGAGATGTATTTAAACTGTTAAATAAATTAACAGCATTAACAGAAGAAAAAAAAAAAGTTTAACAGTCAAATCAAATAGTCATGCAGATTCATGAGTATTTGACTTTATATCTAAGTTAAAAATTAGACAATGTGACTTTTAATTAAATGAATACCATAAATAGAGTATCCTTGAAGATTTTGACATCTTTTAATTATTTTGGATTTCTCTTCACACTCAAAATTTTCTAATTAATATCACCAATATACAGAAAAAAATTGGTTGTTGTTGGTTTTTTATTTTTACTTTTTGTCTTTTAATTTTTAAATAATTAAATTTTGCCTGCAAAGAGTATTATCTAGAGATTCATTGCCTTTTTTGAGATAAATTATTGGCTATTTCAATTCACATTAAATTATGGAGTTATTTGATACAAAAATAAAGACATTCACTGGTCAAAAAAATATAAATTTAGATTAGATAACTCCATGTCATAAGTTTAAATGGCGCTTTAACCCTTTATTCATAAAAATTACATTTTAGAGATTATTATATAATCTTTAAATCTCTCCGTGTTTAATAAATATGATTATAAATAATATTAAATTAATTACACTTTTTTAAAAAATAATATAATTAACACTTTATTAATGATGCATCGGCTATTAAGAATATCTTCAAAGAACTCTTTTGGCAATAAATTAAAACTACAATGAACTCACTCTATTTTACAAAATTTAGAGAACAGAGTGAAAATGACTCTCCACATGTAAGAGAAATTCTTATGTAGACTCAGTGCACCACGTTATTCGTGGACTAAACCAATCATATCATAACACCTCATTAAAATGAGGTATTATTTTAATGTCATTATTTAAAAATGTATGTAAATAACAAATATAATTATAAGAATATTTTCATTTTAATGAGGTGTTATGATATGATTGGCTTAATTCATGGATAACGTGATGGACTAAGTCTACATAAGAATTTCTACCACATGTAAAGAGCCATTTTCACTCTCTACTTCAAATCTTAAAAGATCAAATTTTAAATTTTAAAAATAAATTATTTAGTTTTATTTTAAAATATAATATTAATTTTTAATATAAAAATTGAATAAATAAATAATTTAAAAATAAAAATAAATTTATATTATTAATATAGTATATTATTAGTATTATTTTTTATAAAATTAAATAAATAAAAAAATTGTATTAGAAAATTCATTAAATTAATATTATTAATATTTAATATTATTATTATTATCTATGAAAATTTAAAAATACAAAATTAAATTTAGAGAGTTTATGAGAATATAAATAAAAGTATCACTTTCTATTTTAAAAATAATTTTTATTTTATCAAATATGCTCTCTAAATAAAGAGCACCATTAGAGATACCTGATATTATATATAATCGATTAAAAATACAAACTCTCTCCAGAAATTCCAATTATTATCTCATCTCATTTTTTCTTTGGGTTAATTTCTAAAAAAATCACGAACTTTACACGAAATTTCATTTTAATCATGACCTTTAAAAGTTGCCATTTAAAGACACGAACTTTCATTTTGTTTCAAATCTATCATTTCAATGTATTTTTGTTGACTAAATTCTTCAATAAACCATTAATGAAAAACCCAAATTATAAATCGACATTAAATCTTATTATCTTTTAGTTAGAGTATATATGATTAGAAATTTTTGGTTCGATAAAATACACCGGATTTTACTTTGGCGATAGATTTGAAACAAAATGAAAGTTCGTGCCTTTAAATGACAACAAGTTCATGATTAAAATGAAACTTCGTGTAAAGTTCGTGATTTTTTTAGGAATTAATCCTTTTTTTTTTGTTAATTAATAATTCTCAAGATAGTTCTTTGGACTACATCAAAACAAATTATTACATATTATTAAAATTGCTGCAATCTCTAATAATTAATACATAACATTTAAAAATTTGAAAATATAAATGTCTATGTTCTTTATTTTGTGGAACTGCAGAGAGACACTGTCAGAATTCCATAAGCAGCGTTATATCAAAAATTTGGTTTCAAAGCGTAAATTGTTTTTTTTTAATTTGATTGATTTCCCAAAAAAAAATTGATGGACTTCTAGTCAAAAGAATTACTAAAATGAAGATTTTAATTCTCTCAATTTGAAGGGTAGGAGGTTGTTTCTTATTTGGAATTCTTTTTTAATAAATTTGGTTAAATCGACCGCTAGAATCTCAGTTGTTACTTGTTAGTAGTAAGAAATTTAACGTCACCACATTATCTTTGGAGCTCTATGCGTGTCTATAAGAGATTAATCTCTTATGTGTGAATGTGAAGATTTGAACTCAAGCCCTCCATTTTATGGGAGAGAACTTCCACCACTAAGTCACACCATTAAAATTAATTGTCGAATTTGTTTAGATTTTTTTTCCCACAAAAATTAGATTCGATATTTATATTCTTATTTATGCAAGCAACTTGACTTTAGAGCATATTGTTTTTCGCGAAGAATTAATCTCTCTTATGTTTTTTTAGGGTATTATTATTATATAAGAGGATTATAATGATATCTTAGATCAGAGTCAAAGAATCAATTGTGGTGGTAATTTTTTTTATAATTGCTCTTAGAGATTTTATTGATGGTTCGTAATTAATTATCTTTCCTCTTTAAGGTCGACGCTTTACTCGGTATAATTCTTATTCAAAATCTCAGTTTTATAAATGTACAATGTCTAGCTAGTTCTTTGGCTTTTTCTTTCTATTCCAGCTTCGCCCAGACAATTTTCCGACCATACCTCAATTTTATTTAAGTCAGCTAATGTATTCGATTAAAGTTCAAAGCCTTCAATCGCTGGATGCTTGGTGGCACAACTCAAATTATTCTGACTTTATTGCTTCTTCTTGACTGTCTATTAATAATAACAATAATGTTTATTGATTATTTGTAGTCTTCGGATTTTAATTAAAGCCTGGATTTTAAAAGTGATGAAACAGTATAAAACAACTGCGATCCCACATTGCTAAGCAAGAGAGAAATCTCGCCAAAAAGTCTATAAAAAAAGATAACAACCTCATTCCTCAAGTTTGATAACATACATATATTACTCGCATTCAATATCAAATCTATTCACTAAATTAAGCATTAGAGCAAACTCACTGCCCAAAGTCTAAGTTCTCCTTTGATTCTCCGTTTGTCTTATATTCGCATGTCACAAAACCAACCAACTTTCAGAAGATCCTCTATCGTATCTACGGATCCATCATTTAGCGCCGTCTTTAGTAAAAACAAATTCAGTGATTGGATCCCAAAATGACGGAAACCAACAAAAATCCAACAAATATCACATCCAAAGAAAAACTCCACCTACAGTATAACATCCGAGAAACGCTTGACGAAAGCCCTTGCACACTGTTAATCTAGCTACAAATGGCAAGATCAACCATTCCCTTCCATGAATTCGGAACACCTGACCCGAGCCGGGGAGAGAGCTCTAAATCAACCGTACAGGAAGTCATCAATCAAACCATCAACATTGCTTTAAAATGATTTTATGAAGTTAATAACTACTCTGGTGGAGGAAGACATAGGCGCTTTAATACCCCGAGCTCTGACGAGAAGGATAAAAGGAACCTCAGAAGAAGAGACAGGAGGAGGAGAGATTGGCGGAGGAGTAAACACCAAATTAGCAGGGCCCAGCACATATGAACATGTGAGTACAAGAAGGGGTACTAGGATATAAGTTGAGCTCGAAAAAGTCAAAGACATACCAAAATGTTATGGCGGTGGCGCAAATATGCATAAATGTAGATGACGAAAGGAGATAGAAGAACCAAGACATGCCAAAGAAAGAAGAGAGCAAAAGGACTTCCTCCCAAAGGCAAACATCTCATTCAAGAAACCACCACATCGTTAGTCACTGGAGCGTCGACCGGTACTCCCCATATGAAGATCCTGGCCACTAGCAATGTGAAAGCAGATATATCGGAGGAGACTACCAAAGCGGGCGATATGGAAAAAGAAACGAAGTGTTTACCTGAATCAACACCACAAGAGCCAACTTGGTGATGTGGGTCAGAGAGAGCTGAAGACCAATGACGTGGCTCCGGAAAATGATTCATAAATCGGGACAAAAGATGAAACCAGATACTGCAAGTTCTATGAAAACTAAGACATGACATAGAGGAATGCTACGATTTGAAGAAAGAAATAGAAAAACTGATAGATTTAGGATTACTGAGGAAGTTCACACACTGAAAAGAAGAGAAAGAAACATTAAAAGCGGGGAAAAAAACAAAAAAGGATGAAGAGAGGGACAAAAAGAAAAAAGTTGTAGGAGTCATCAATGTGATAATAGGAGGAAGAAATCTAAGACCAAGAAGGAAAAGTCTGATTGTAGAGATAATGCAGGTGGACGAAGGAGCACTGGGAGAGTCAAGTTCTACAAAAGTCATCAAGTTTAGTTCGGAGGATGAGACGCACGTCCAGGGACTGCATAATGATGCCTTGGTAGTCGGGAGAATCATCAATAATTACTTAGTGATGAAACTATTGATGGACGAAAGAGAGTGCAGTCAACCTAATGACCTGGGAAGTATATAGAGGTATCGGTGGAGAGTTAGGAAAACTCAAACATTGCCCAAAACATATTGTCGGTCTTGACGGGATCCTAATTCGGCCTAAAGGCCTAGTGGACTTGATCCTAGAATTTGACAAAGGAGAAGAGGCAACCAAACAAATAAAAGACTCATTTCAATATAGTGGACATTGTCGTTCGCATATAACGGCATATGCTAGAAAGACTATTCCTCTATGAATTAAGAGCAATAACAAACATTCGATACCTGATAATGAAAATACCAACATCAGGAGATGCAGTCAACGTAAAGGGAGACCTAGAAGATTGCGGCTAAATACTACATGGTGGCCATGGAGGAAATAAGGGGGGGGGGGAATTAAGAGGGCAACACGTAAGCACACAAAGAAGGAAGGAAGAAGGCAAAAAAAAGGGCAAAATCAAGAATATAATAGCAATAGTGACTTCAAACTTTTGTTAACGGTTTTTCAAAATGAAATGTACAGAATAGTACTTTTAAAAAAAGTAACAAGACAAGCAACACAAGCGGAAAGATAAACTTTACGATATGTCAGGGCTATGATCCTCAAGCATGTCTAGGCTCGGTCACTTAACTACACCAACAAACAAAAATAAGAAAGGGAACAACAATAAACGAGAAAACATTTCTCACAAGTCAACAGCCAAAATATATGAGAAACATTTTTCGTAAGGCAACGGTGAAAATACATAAAAAAATTCCTCGTAATACAATAGCCAAAATATATGGGAACATTTCTCATAAGACAATGGTCAAAAATAAATGAGAAACACATCTCATAAAGGGATAACGAAATAAAGAGGAACACCTCCCTCAAGATAATGACTCAACACAAAGCAATAAAGAAGACAACATGTCACGACCCAAAATCTCGAATCGAAATCGACACTAGGAAATGAGAATAATTATTTTGAAGCCCGTAACAAGCCTAAAATCACTATAAAATTTTTACTTTCAATCTGGAAATGTAATTAAACCTTTATTCATAAAAGATAGGACCTCATTTATATAAATCATCAGAATTCAAGCGCTTAAAAATATCTATACACAATCATAATATCATAAACTACTGCTGATAACTAGAATTTAATACTTCTTTACATTCTTATATCAAAGTAGACTCGCCCAGAAGCTTTTAGTCTGATTACCAATTCGATCTTCTAAGCATGGTGCCATGAATAAGAATTGGGATAAGGCTAATAGATTATCGGATAGCTAGGCCAATAAATCACATAGGGATCGAATTAGAAGATAGAAATGACTTGTACAAATTATACCTTTCGTTACCACTTTGTGGAAAACCACTTCCGAAAAATATATAAACATTTTAGAAGTCTTTTCAAAATCAGATCAGTTTTTTCTAAATTTTTTGAAAGAACAACAGAGTTAGTATAAAAGTGAATGAATTCACAATATTACTAATAAATATTACATAAAGTGGAAAACATTTTAAAATTATTTTATATAAATTCGAAACCTTGAAAACATTTAAAAATCTTTTTTCATTTGAACTCACTTTGAAAACCCATTTGTATACTTTAAAAATATTTATATAAAATATTTTGTAAATTAATATAACCATAAATCATATATATGTTATGACTCTTAATTCATAATCATAACTTTTCAGTCTCACTAGCCTGACATCGATAGTAAAGCCAATTAATGTATTTTATACGCGTGACAATGATAGCAAAGTCAACTGGTATAATCGAAACGCATATGACCGACAGCATTGTCAACCGATCCATCTTGACCGCTTGAGACTAGTTATAAATAGATAGATAAGTAATAGTTTTATTTTGGCCTAATGACTAAAAAAGGTCAAACCGTTTATAAAAATTTCATAAAAATTTAAATATTTCAATTTTATCCAATTTGTCCTGAAATGCATGATCTTTGACTGCACAATTTTACTTATGTGCCGTTGATGTGTGGCAATGCCACATCGGCGCCACATAGGTGACACATGAGCAAAATCACGTAGTTGGATATTATTACAATAAAATCATGCGTTTCAGGATAAATTGGATAAAATTAAAAGTTTTTAACTTTTGTAAAAAAAATAAAATTCTGGCCTTTTTTGGTCATTTTATCTTTTATTTTCTTATGATTTTTTTTTATTATGAGGGTTTTAAGCATCCACATCAGGAAACCAACCAAAGAGTATTTTTGGATATGAGCCACAAAACATAAGGTACAAGTAACTGTATCCTATACCACATCTGGGCTTTGCGGCTACTATTTGAGAATGGTCCGTAAATTCCAAATTTCCTTGAAAATAAAAATTGGCAGTATTTAATTTAATTCACAAATTATTATAATCACATAAATTGGTATATATTTCTAATGTATAAATTATTACTATCACATAAATTAGTTATATATTTCAATTTTCAAGTATCAAATAAAATCTGTTAGTAATATCTTTGAGAAGGCACAATTTTTAAGGTAAGGGATAATTTATTTTCCTTAGCAGCTTCACACATAATTACAAAATGTTAGATAAGGTGAAGTGGATCCATGACGTTCTCATAAAACCACCTTCTTTTTAGTTTTTCAATAAATCAATCTTATCTTTACATATCCCTTTATTTTACTTCAGAAATAAAACTTATTGCAACAAATAATATTAATGCTAAATAATAATAATAATAATAATAATAATGTCTGATTATGGAAAATTTGATGTCTTCAAGTTAAGTTATTTCTAATTAAATAATGAATTCTTGAGTTGAGTATAAATAAACAACAATCAATCATGCAACTTAATTTTAGTCTAAATACATGGATATTTAGTTTTGAGAAGATCTAAAAGAATGCGTATGAATAAATTTAATTTATTTAAATAAGAAAATAACTTAATATAATCAAAATTTGAAAATTCGTTATTGGTAGATTATCAAAATAAAAACAATGACAATAAATTAGATTTATATAACAATTTTTTATAAATAAATAAATCTACATGCACATAAATAATAATACAATTATTATTTATATATTTTAATAAAAAAATTAAGTTTTTTAACTGTAGAGATTTGTTTTGTTTGGCACGCAAGGCAATATAAACAAGTAACCGATACAATTTCTTGTTTGTCCTAAACAAAATTCTCTTATTCTTCTTCTTCTTCCTCAACCACACTCAGGCAATTTCCTCTTCATCCATCGACATGGATCCTAACAAGGTTAATTACCACTTTAAGTCCTTCAATTTCTTAATGGTGCGCTAAAAAGATACTAATTACGTAGTTTTTTGGTGCAGTTTATTCCGTCCAGCTCCTACAACTCTCCATTCTTCACCGCAAACTCTGGAGCTCCGGTCTGGAACAACAACAATTCCTTAACTGTCGGTCCAAGAGGTAATTATATAATCTTTTCAAGCTATGTTCAATATGTTATATTTGTCCAGCTGCAATAAGTTTTCGATTCTAGTAAAATAGTTTTTTTAATTCTATAAAATTAAAAAAGTTTTATTTTGTTGAGAATTAAGAGTTTGTAGTTTCTGCATCTAAACCGACTGAACGAAACGAATTTTGATTTAGCGCAGTTTATGGTTGATTTGGATCGTATATAGTTAAGAATTTTACAAATATTGGTTTATTTCAGTTCGGTTTACAGTATGAGATTTTTGAATTAACTGAACTTATAAATTAATCGAATTACATATATAATGTTATTTTTATAATTTTTCAGAAATTTAATGTATTCTTATAATTTTCTATAGGACTTGAATATTAATTTGCTGTCTAAGTCTATATGTTACGAATAATTAACATCAGAATTAATTTTTTGATATGTTTGTATTAATTAATGTTAATAAAATTCGGTTATTTAGTTAACCAAAATAACCGACTGAACCGATGAACGAAAACCCTGAGTAGTAATAAGATTTGGATGGGTTTGAACGGGTTTAGTATCATGTTGATTTTCAGGGCCAATTCTGCTAGAGGATTATCATTTGGTGGAGAAGCTCGCAAATTTTGACAGGGAAAGAATACCAGAGAGAGTGGTTCATGCAAGAGGAGCAAGTGCTAAGGGGTTCTTCGAAGTGACTCATGATGTTTCTCATCTCACTTGTGCTGATTTTCTGAGAGCTCCCGGTGTTCAAACTCCGGTTATTGTTCGATTCTCTACTGTTATTCATGAGCGTGGCAGTCCCGAAACTATCCGAGACCCTCGCGGTTTTGCTGTCAAGTTCTACACTCGAGAGGTACGGAATTTTTACTCTTAGAGTGGTACTGTAGATTTATTTTATGTTATAGTAATGTTGCTTGAACTGATTTAGAAAAAAATATGGTGATTTGATATTTAAAAATATCGAAAAATTATCCAATTATTATCAGCACGGATTAGTATGAATTTATCTAATAATTATATAAGTACTTGATTTTGATTGTCGTTGTATGCTATTTTATTTTGGTTAATATACTTTGATTTGTTTCACTTTGATGACTGAACTATAATTTTAGCTCAACAAGTAGCTTGGATTTTTGGTTACTGAAAAGAAAATCAAGTTTGGTTTTCGATTGATAGTGTGTGTGTGTATATAATATAAGATATAATTTAACATAAATAATATTCTTTTTACAATTTAGAATACCAAACAATTTTTCGGTAGAAAAATACCGACAAAAACACCTGCATATACACTATTCCAGCATCAAAAAGTTTTATTAAAAAATATGTTATAGTTCATGATGTGTTTTGCAAGTAACCCTTTGTTTCACTAGTGACTAACCAGCAATTGTGTTGATCAGGGCAATTTTGATTTGGTGGGCAACAATTTCCCAGTGTTTTTCATCCGAGATGGGATGAAATTCCCTGACATGGTTCATGCTCTCAAACCCAATCCCAAGTCCCACATTCAAGAAAACTGGAGAATCTTAGATTTCTTCTCACACGTCCCTGAGAGCTTGCACATGTTCACCTTTCTCTTCGACGACATCGGTATTCCTCAGGATTACCGCCACATGGACGGTTCTGGTGTTAACACCTACATGTTCATCAACAAAGCCGGAAAGCCACATTATGTGAAATTCCACTGGAGACCAACTTGTGGAGTTAAGAGTTTATTAGAAGAAGATGCCATCAAAATTGGTGGAGCTAACCATAGTCATGCCACTCAGGATCTTCACGATTCAATTGCAGCTGGAAATTATCCTGAGTGGAAACTTTTCGTTCAGACAATCGATCCTGAAGATGAAGACAGGTTCGATTTTGATCCGCTTGATGTGACCAAGACTTGGCCTGAAGATATTTTGCCGTTGCAGCCTGTCGGTCGGTTGGTTTTGAACAGAAATATTGATAATTTCTTTGCTGAGAATGAGCAACTTGCGTTTTGTCCTTCTATTGTGGTTCCGGGTATTTATTACTCTGACGATAAGTTGCTGCAAACTAGAATTTTCTCTTATTCCGATACTCAGAGGCACCGTCTTGGACCAAACTATCTGCAGCTTCCCGCAAATGCACCGAAATGTACTCATCACAACAATCACCATGATGGTTTCATGAACTTTATGCATAGAGAGGAAGAGGTATTAATTTCAGTTCACTTTTAATACAATCCGGAGAGAAAAATCAACCAATCTGACTCGTTTGGTTTCAGGTGAATTACTTCCCTTCAAGATATGATTCAGTTCGTCACGCAGACAAATACCCAATTACTCCTCGTGTTTGCAGCGGGAAGCGTGAGAAGGTATGCTTGGATATAACCATATAGATAGGGTTGGTGATGATGATAATGTATAGTATTTTATTTTACGGAGAAGCTCATACCTTGTTTTTGATTGCCACATATAGTGTGTCATTCCAAAGGAGAATAACTTCAAGCAGCCTGGGGAGAGATACCGTTCCTTCACACCAGACAGGAAGGAGCGGTTCGTTCGCCGTTGGGTTGAGGCCCTGACCGACACAAGGGTAACCCACGAAATCCGCAGCATTTGGATCTCATACTGGTCTCAGGTAACGATATTAACACATTCAGCGACGATATTAACACATTCAGCAACACTAATGCAATTTGTTTGTGTGGCTAATGCAGGCTGACAAGTCTCTTGGTCAGAAGCTTGCTTCTCATCTCAACATGAGGCCAACCATGTGAAGATAATCAATGTCTCCATACGGATATTCAGAACAATGAGAGTATTCTATCTGATTACTATGCATCTTATGTTATGTAATCAAGTATAAAAAAAACATTGCAGTTTTGTGAACTGATAATTGTTTGAGAGCACTTTGTAATAATAATATGTTCTGATGTGTTACCAATAGCTACTTTTATATAATACTGATTTTTAAGTCGAGTGCTATGCATTTCGTGAATGTTATTTATTTGATCTGTTATTTAATACTCGCGAAAATGTTAAAATGATTTGACATATATTGTTGTATATGTCCTAAGAGCGTGGCACAAGGCGAGGCGCACGCCTTTTGGAAAGATCACACAATAAAATATAGAAAGATTATTAATGTATTTTTTTCAATGTAAAATAACAAAACAAGCACAAACCTCATGAAGTTGAGTAATTTGGAAGTGTAGTTTAGGTTTAAATGTTTTAGGTTAAAAGAATTTGGATTGATAGAGTGTAGTAGAATGGGCTCTCTGTAATTTTTAAGAAATTCGAACATGAACTCTATTTATGATTCGTTATTTCATAGGTCCTTTTTTTGTTTCAGCATATGGAGCGAGTAAGTGTATACAAGCAGTGATTAAAGAACTAGACCGGAACTAGCCAGCTGTTCGGTCCAATTTGCCCTAAAAACTGATAATCTAGTTGATCGGGTTGGACTGATTCACTTGTACTGAACCACCTGTTGAACCGGTGATTGACCCGGTTGCACCGATTAGACCCTAACCCATTTCTAAAATTATCAGCAACTCGCATCATAATTACCGAGGAAAAACTCCGCATTTCTATTTCTGATCTGTCGTGCACTTTTTCCACTCAAATTTCAATTTATAGCAAGCTCTTTATAGCGAAAGGTAAATCTAAGATGATGATGATGATAATAATAATAATAATAATAATAATAATAATAATAATAATAATAATAATAATAATAATATCCCTGAAATTCACTCTTCTTTGCAAATAGAATTGATGCCGACAGTTATATTTATCTTAATCATGGTAGGTTTGGTACAAATTTCAAGCTGCAAATTGTTCATGTAATCCTACCAAGAGTTTCAAACTTGAACAAAGGTAAAAGAATCAGGGCTACATGAAAGAATATGTAAAAAATAAATAGTGGGAAAGAAGGGTATTCAGGCCAAAAAATTGCCTAAAATTTTGAGGATCTTCAAACTTTCTGATATAATTAATCGATCAAGCATCATTACCAAAGAATAAAATTAAGTGGCAAGCTGAAGATTTCACAGAAACTTTAACATCTGGTGTAGCATTTAGAACCTGTAATCAACGGCGGGGCTCATGCAGACGAGGCCGGTTGCAGAAAATCCGTCCATTGGCCTTCACAAATGCTCCAATACCAATAGTAAGGCTTGCCCATAAAATTGAGAAGAATAAGTGCTTAATATCGTTCCGAACTGCACAAGAGAATCAGTAAAAAAATAATGTAGACGTTTGGTTAAACTAACCAATCATATCAAATTCCCCTTAAATTGGATGAGTAATTGCCTACTACAATACAAGATCTCTTCTTTTCTTTAACTAAACTAAATCGTTACTTGGCATACTAATATCCTAAATTTTCATCCATGTATTTTATCATATAATCTATTAGCACAAATACAGCAACACAATTTAGTTATAGCGCATAAACTCCTGTACTTTAATCATTCACTCCGTTACTTTCTTATAGTCGCATGATAATTTTATGGAAAACAAAGAGCAAGGCAAATCTAGATTTGACATTCGAACATGACAATTAAATAACCGTTTAGATTAATGTCAAACTAACTATTTCATCTGCTGACAGAGCTATACTTGAATGTCTTCAAACTTTAAACACATGATTTAGTACAGTTGGTTTTGGCCACGGTCTCCTATTTACTGCCTATGTTGCTTCTTACCTAGCCTCTTGTGTCAATGACAAGAATAAATTCATACTTGAATCAATTATCTTAAAAAAATACTGTTACAAGAACATTCGGACCAGTAAACTCACCTAGCCGTAGTGACATTATCGCAAAAAAGAACCCAGTTAAGATCACCAACAAAGCCAGCGGAAAAGACTGCACAGAGAGTTTGAAGTTATAGTCTGAGGTATCTAGTCCAAGAAATGAGAATTGTAGTAGCAGATGTAAGAACATATCTAGTATTCACATTGAAATTATGGGCAAAAGCATATGGAAGTTTTGGTGAACAGAAATTAATCACTAAAGATACATCATATATCATCATGGTAAATCGTAGTTGTTCTCACTACCCAGCCTTGGACATGCTCAACTATGAAATGTAGCAGTTTGCCTCAAATTAGATATTATTCATATATTGTGATTTTTATCATTGATGGCAAGAAGCTTACAATAAAGGACCAGTATACGAACTAATCCCATCAGTCACAAAAAAAATGTCTCCTTCATACTTCTAAAAGTAAATTTTAAATTGACTTGTACTCACAGCTATATTCTCAAGACCTCCTTTTTGAGATGGAGGTGCCATATCTCGGCTCGCAGAAACAATGTAATGCCCATGTAAGAGATCAATTGCATCCTTCAACATGCATACCAAAAATGAAAATACAGTCGGTAATTTATTGAGAACGTAAAGGAAGACATAAAAATACTGCTTTTTTAGAACAAATTAAGAAAAGGTCCATGAGAAGCAAGACAATTGAAGACTTTGGTAGACGGGCTCAGGCAGATTAAATACTCCCCCGTCCTTGATTGATAGGCACTATTTTAAGTTTTTTATCCCAAATTTTGGGGACTCAATTATTACTTTATTAAGTAATTGTCAAATACATCCTCATTAATTATAGTGGAATGTCTTAAAAAGGCAACACGAAAGACAGACAAAAATTACTGCTACATTATATTATGGCAATTTTTTTTATATATAAATTAACTCATTTTACCTTGATAGCTTAAATTTTTTTGTACTCGGTTTGTCCTATACTGATATCAATTTGGGCCGGAGGGAGTATAAGATATATACCAGCTGAAAAAGAGGCAAACACAAATTCTTTCCCTATTCCTAAAATTCCTAATTACAATAGTAATTATAATTTGAAAGAAGGGAAGCACAGCCACCTGTTTTGTACCATCGGAGAAGTTGTTCAAATAATAGCGAGCTAGGGCATTCCGGCCATCGTTAAAGATCCCTCGGGTTGTCCTTTGGCCATATCTGCAATTAACCAGAAGTATAAGTTGCAGTAAACATCGCCAACAAAATTGCATAAAACATTGCAGAATAATTGATCTTTTCATACATGCATATCAAAAGTAGTGCAATTGCATTGAGGGAGAAAAAAAAGAATATGCATGGTGTCACTTTGGCAGTGTAGTTCAGAAAAACTAGACCCTCTCAGACGTCCCAAATTTCTCGACTTCTATCATCTAATAAACGATGAATATTGACAAGATACTTTCATGTCCTAGTACTAGTTCAAAGCTAAAACACCAAGAGACTAGCTCAATATTATGCAATGTTAGATAGGAGCAACTCATCAGCTCAGCAATCATGAAATTACTCCATGATAAGGTAAATAGGAAAAGGTGAAGCTTACTCTCAAAATTCTAAAAAACCAAACTAATTTTTCCACCTCTAGTTTAATTTCCCTGAGCACTTGGTTTACAAATAGCTCTAACTATACCAGCATAGATGCACAATTAAACTACTTTAGAAGTAACAAAATGACTAATGTCCGCTTAATCCTGACCAGCTAGGGGGTGAGCACTATTCGGTTAATAACCAAATTAACCGACTTAACCAAACTGAAAGTTTAATTTGGTTCGGTTATAGTTAGAAACTTTTAAAAAATTGGTTAATTTGGTTCGATTCGATTTGCAATCTGAAATTTTTGAATTAATTGAACCGGTCGAATTAACTGAAATTCAAAATCGTTTTGATATGTATGTATACAAAATGTTATTTTCGTAATTTTTGATAAATGTAAGTTTAACCCTATTATCCTTACTTTTCTTTTCCACTTTATTGTATTCCCGGTCACCCTCTCACCCAACTTCTCTATTCTCTTCTTCTAACCCACATACCAGTCTTTCAATTTGACTATCAGGTCAAGATTTAGCATTTTTCCTTTGATTAATGACTCCTAGATCCATTCCCAAGACCATGAAAGGAATCAGATCATCGATCAGATCATTGAAGCAAAAGCCTCGAGTCATGACCCTCATTCCAAACAAACCGAAGTCATTGCTTTCAAGTGTACTATGACCGCTCTTTGGAAAAATTGGGGGCAATATTCGGTTATTCGATTCACCAATTAACCGATCAAACATAAACATTATTTCGGTTCTGTTATAATTCGCTACCCGAATACGGTTCGATTATGAAACTTAAGATAAATAATTTCGGTTATATTTAGTTTTGGTTCGGTTTGGTCACCTAACCGACCGATTCACACTCCTACACCCAGCTATCACTTATGCACTCTCATCTAAAAGGATTAGTCAAAGCTAAAAATAGTAGTAAAGATATATTTATTACTTTCTTAATCTATGTGCAATAGTCAAATGCGACAAATATCATGGACCAGGAGTATGTATTTTGCATATGAGACTTTCTAATGGATTCACAGAAAGGTACCTTACAAAATCTCCTTTTAAAGCAGGAGTTCCGGAATACTGAATGCTTACGTCATCCCCATGATTAGCCCATACTGAGGACAATGAAACAACAGAAAGAAAACTTTAGATGTTCCTATGTTAGAGAACAAAGTTAGCAGTAGTAGGAAGTATAAAATGTTACTACAATATAAACAGCCTCATTAATAACTTAAAAGAACGAGAGAAGATATGAATGTACTCACGTATTTTATAATTTTCGTCAAAATTTGGGTGCGAGCTAATAGTTTCTTCTGCACCGAATACACCAATCCTTCTCAGTTGGATCTCTAACATTTTTCGACCAATCATACTCTGCGACCACAAATAATATTGCAGTAAGAAAGATGAAGGGAAAAAAAAGTGAGAATATGAAGAGTAACTTTGTAAAAGGAGAAATCTACAGGTGCAACAAATGGGAAAAAAATAAAGAATATATCGGTTTACAGGTTAACATATTGTAGCATTTCATATTGAAATCTTAACTGAATGCAATTTTTTTTTTAATCATCTGACACTGTGGTGGTGACAAATGGAGTTTCCTGCCTCACCGCCAACAGTCTCCGTTCCAAAAATGCAATCATTGAAATAGTGACAGATGCCCCTAGATTGGCCTATATAGAGGATCCCCTATAATGAATTCCTAATGACTACTCAATCACTCTCCCTGAACCTTATAGGGAACAACCTAACCGATGAGTGACAGGAGGAACTTCCATCGCTTCTAGGACGTTTCAATATAGCAGTTATACATCTAAAACTTTTCTTTCATTTTTTAAAAGGTTTTCAATATTTATCTTTGCAGGAGCATCTCATCTTCCTCGTGAGAGATAACTGATTGTATACTGATAGATAACAGCAATATGGCCACAATTGTAGGAGATATGCTGAAGGCAGAATAAAAACATGAGCTTCCTGAGGAAGGTCGTACATATCAATTACAAACAAGATGGTCTTGACATTTGTCAAATAACCAATTCACCCAAAAGCTCAAGCTTTTAGGTGAGACTCCAATAATAATATTATCTCTAACATGCCTTTACACATGAATGCTCATTGGGCTTAAAGCATGAAGATGTATAGTCACTACTGTTATGCTTTTAATTTATCAAATGAGGAATGGCAATGATCAAACTCTAGATCTTTCGATTATAGAGGCTCATACCATGTCAAATAACCAATTCACTCAAAAGTTCAAATTGATAGGTGAGGCTCCAATAATAATATTATCTCTAACACTCAAATGACTAAGGTAGCATCATAAAAGAATTATCAGGGGAGCTTGCGGAACATTCAAAAACTCAAAGAGAGCCTAACTTCTAAATTTAAAAAAAAATGTAACTTGTGTGTTTTAAATCTATGATTAAGCAGGAGAAAAAAGCTCTGTCATTCAGATTTGATTACCTGGGTAACATTTGTACGGTCTAAACAGTCAATACAGTTGGCCCTCACAACACCAGTTTGCTCCTTCATTTTCTCACCCTTCTCATTCAACAAAAGAAACCTATCAACATAAATGAAGCCAGAGATTAACAAAATATTGAAGCCAAACTAAAAGCATCCAGTCCATTATCCCAAAATATTGGGGAAACTTCTAAATCTTCTCATAAGCTTAGTGCAAAAAATTATCAACTAATATTCAAATCTAAGAATTTCAAACTTCTGAACAAAACCATACCCGCTTTTATCAAGGAAATCCACAATTTGGTCATAAAGGATAGAAAGGCGCTCGAAGTGAATATGCCCACAAATTTGATGAAAATCAAAGTGTAGGTATCTACAACATTTAGTAGCTTTATGTCAATAAATTAGACAACATGTTAAACACCCAAGGAAAATTGTTGTGAGGAAGAAATTCTACCTTACATCATCACTAATAATATGTTGCATCGCATTGGCAAATTTTTCACTTAAGCGTCCCTCGCCTCCATGCTGAAAAGGGTAATACGGGTCAATAAAATATCGTCCAAAAAAGCAGTCCGAATACATTTATGCACTCCCACGCACATCCAAACACATACATAATGAAAAAGCTCATGTAAAAACAGCATGTGTATGGTGTGTAAAGATCATGGGCATTTGAATGCGCCATTTATCCTCTTGAATAATATCCAAGAACCGTGTTAGAAATATTAGGTTCAAAGGAGCCACTAACATACAGTATAATCTCGTGAGCAAAATATTGTATTTATCACTACAAGAAGAGACGAAGGGAAATATCACCTTATTGACAAGGTCAACTGCTAAAACAGATCCGTATTTTTTTCTCAAATCCAAGAAATGCCGCTCTGCTACTCGAGGCTGGATAACATTTAAAATTCCAGAAGTCAATTTTAATGAAAAGTTCAAAATTTTATAAAACAAACAAGGTAATAGAGGAATACAAATAACTCACAGCCTCCTCAGGTTTGACAATCTCAAACTTAGGCTTATATGTTAAATCAACTATCTGCTCCCAAAGAAATGGAATTGAACCCCGAACCTATAAAAGGTGATAATTGAAGATATGAGATACATGTGAAATAATCCATGTTTCAGCACACTGCCAACTTAGGCTTCTAAAACATATCCAATCAATGCCCTAAAGAAGCAATTATAATAAGCACACTTCACGCAGCCTGAATCACATGCATTTGTGTTTAACCTTAGATGGCATTTACAGATTTAGCTAATTAGCTCTTTCCTTTTAGACTTAAGGAACCTTGATTTTATGTTCAGCACTTTTCAAAATCTACAAGCTCAAAATAACACATCTAGACCACAGCACAAATTTGTGTCTTATACCTGAACAAATGATGCTGTATATCCATTCATCTGTACAATTTGTTCAGTTTCCACAAAGTTGGCAACATAGCCATCAGGATCAGCACCTCTTCTCCACATGCGGGTGCCTTCAACAATTTAATAAACGTATATTATGCTACTGAGAAGAATGATACAATTCGATGTTCCTATAATTTATGAAGTATGAGCAAAAGCTTCAACAGTTATCATACTTTATTCAAATTTCAGCATTCATCAAAATCTAAGAAACTAAGAGGCTTAAGGGAATAAGAATAATTGATTCAATAGTTAAGGCTAAAAATTAATAATCCACGAGAAGAAGAAAGGGAGACAAATAACTACCTTAAAAATAACAATTCATTCGTGATATTTTCATTTATAGCTTGCGATCTTTCTTTAAATGAAAAACTCCGCTCGATGTCATCAAAGATTCATAAAACCATCTAATACATTCTTAGAAATAGACAATTAATCTAAGTTCATTCAGCACATGTTTCTGAAACCAGTGATTGGTGAAAAGGACTAAAAGAACATAAAATTCAAATTGAACAGATAAGATTCAAAGCAGAAATCGAAACTCGAGAAGATAAAAGAAACTTTGTTTTACTTACCAGTTCTCCTTGTGCATCTCCTAGCGATTAGAATGACTTCAACTATTTCTTTTCCAATGGCAGTTTGAAAGTTATGAAAGGCTGATAATTGGTTAAGTTAAACTCAAACAGAAAGATACTTAATTCGATAATTAACAGCTAAAAAGAGCTGCTTTTGTAACAGTAAAATTTGACAAGGATACTCCCTTGGACAACTGGAAGCAAGTATGGATCAAGCTGCAGAGAAGAGACCGAATAATGATCAGATGTTTGCTGCAAGTTTCCAAGATTACAAGAAAAAGACAAAGCAAAATACAACCGAGGTAACATCTAAACCTTGTGATCTATGAGCAGTTCCAACATATAATTGTTCCACAGAAACCTGGGTTCTGCCTGTGACAAACAATTGATGACATAAGAAAAATTTACAATTCAATGAAAATTTAATCACAAGGAATGTCAGAGGAGATTCAAAATAACGGGTACGGTTGCAGTTAGCCAGTTACTGTTTGCTCGTCAAGAGCCAAAAAATGACTTAACTAACAGAAAAGCAAAAATGAGGACCTATATTTAGAAATATCAACTTTACATGGTGAACAAGAGGGTGATAAAAAGAATACGAAAAGGACCGAGAACAAAGGTAAGATGTTAAATGTCAAGGGTTACCTGTCTCCAAAGAGGAAGTAATTTAGATTCATCGCCCAAATCATGTAACCGTTGTGCACTGAAGATAAAAAGATGATAGTAGAGTTAATTGTATGAATCCAAGCTCCACTAATGATACAAATACATTTGTATTTACTTTACTCTTACTTAATTGAGTAACGATTGAATGTTACATGTCAGATTAACAGCCTGTGTTTAGAACACTATTCACAAAGTTCGACTATCAGTACGGTGTGTGTTAATCTTGGTACATTAAGGAGATACTGATACACATCCTGGCATTTCTCAAAAAGTTGATTTGCTTTATGCTGACTTTTATATTAACCCAAAAAATGTTTTCATTATCTTTTTGTCCTCTCGAATGACTCAACAGAAGTTCTACACTCGGCAAGGTTTGTGTAGTAAGCCCGATAAAATATTAAGTGACACTCAAACATTTCTTGCAATGGAATTTTTTTTATTTGCTTTTTTGATATGTAAGACAAACAAATTATTCATAATCTGGAGTACATAAATCAAGGTGTCAATAACAATGCAACAACTAAAAGACGATGTCAACAATTAAGGAAAACAAGAGGGCAAATTGCACCATAACCTAAAAGGAAAACGAGAAAAGACAAACACGACCAACAAGGATTAACTGTTTACCTCAGTGTTAAATTGGTGTCATATGAGAAATAAAGACCAGGGGTCTTCTCTGCAACATTAAGCAGTCGAGAGAATTCAGTCTCCATCTTTTTCTGCCAAAAAAGGTAGAAAACTTATAAACCATAATCTATTACCTACTGACATAAAAAAGGTAGAAAATCAATAAACCATAAACTATTACCAACTAACGTAAAGAAACGTGTATACGCGCCAAATAGAGAAAGCAGAAGATTAGTTCACCTGTTCTTCCGGTGTACTTTTCAGAGAGTGATCACAAGGCAAAATCTTCAAAGATGTAACTTTAAAGATAGGATGTCCCAAGTAGGATCCAACACATTCTCGTTCCGCAATGACAATTAAGTACGAACCTAAACCATCGAATCATATCAAAATGAACTTAAAAAGATACCAAAAATGAATCCAATGAAGATCAAAGCAACTATAAATGGCGATCTAGATCCAATATATTACCTGCAACAAGCCTAAGCATCCCAACAACACCAAAAATAGTCCTGATTTTAGGAACACGGAGAGAATTGCATTCCGGGACTCCATCTGTCACACAATCAAAATCAACAATTCAACTCAATTGAAACGAATCAGCACAAAATTGAAATATGAAAGATTAACGAACCGAGCAGATTGAATGAACCGTCAGCGCGGTTAATAGACAAAGGAGAACCGGAAGATCCGTCAGTAGGTTCGATTAAATACTGATCTGGAAATTCCCATAATCTCATTCGTGTGTAAAGCTTCTGTCCTGATTCAGCTCTCTCCATCATTATTCTGTTCTCACTTCAATTTCAAATCGAACAAAAAATTAAAAACAAACCCTATCTTAATTATAATTAAGTTTGAACGAATTTCAAGCTTTCATCTCGGCTTCTTTTACAAACTCAGAATAAAACAGTTGTTTCTGTTTCTGTTTATGCGAATCTTGTCATTATTTATAGGCCGAAGGTACAAAAAAACCCTCGTAGTTTTTCAAAAAGTACAAGACAGCCCTTTTACTTTTTTTGGGTACAAAACGACCCTTAAACTTTTAAAATTGAACAAAAAAACCCTTCCGTCCAAAATCTCAGTTAACTGATGACGTGGCATATTGGGAAAAAATTTAAAAACATCCTTAATGTTTAAAATACTTACCGATTTTATATTTTTGAATTTCTTTGACTATTTTCACCCTCTTCTTCATTTAAATATCAATAACTAATTTAAATTATAAATTAAAACCAAATTAAAATAATTAAAACCCAATTAAATCAATTGAAACCTAATTAAACACTTTAAAACACAATTAAAAAAGTTGAATTCTATGTATTTACAATAATTAAATATATCGAAACCCAATTAAACAAATTAAAATCTAATTAAATACATCAAAATCCAATTGAAATTTAATTATATTTTTTTTAATTTTTTTTTAAAGAACACCCGGAGGAGAAATCTCCGGTCGCCGGCCGGAGACTTCTCCTCCGGCAGTCTGTTATTTTAATAAGTGTTTTAAACGAATTGAAACCTAATTAAATAAATCGAAACACAATTAAACGAATTGAAACCTAATTAAATATTTCGAAACCCGATTAAATCAATCGAAACACAGTAAAACTAATCAAAACACATCGAAACCCAATCAAAATTTATTTTATTTTTAATTTTTTTTAATCTCATCCGGAGGAGAAATCTCCGGTCGCCGGCAGGAGAAATCTCCTCCGGCGGCTGTTCTTGAAGAACAGACCAGCAGGTCTGTTCTTGAAGAACAGACCATGGAGGTCTGTTCATGAAGAACAGACCTTCCGTGGTCTGTTCATGAAGAACAGACCTTCTGTGGTCTGTTCTTCAAGAACAGACCACCACGGAAGGTCTGTTCTTCATGAGCAGACCTTCGAAGGTCTGTTCATGAAGAACAGACCAGCAGGTCTGTTCCTCAAGAACAGACCTGCAGACCAGGTCTGTTCTTGAGGAACAGACCTGCGGGTCTGTTCCTCAAGAACAGATTGCCGGAGGAGAAGTCTCCGGCCGGCGACCGGAGATTTCTCCTCCGGGTGTTCTTTAAAAAAAAATTAAAAAAAATATAATTAAATTTCAATTGGATTTTGATGTATTTAATTAGATTTTAATTTGTTTAATTGGGTTTCGATATATTTAATTATTGTAAATACATAGAATTCAACTTTTTTAATTGTGTTTTAAAGTGTTTAATTAGGTTTCAATTGATTTAATTGGGTTTTAATTATTTTAATTTGGTTTTAATTTATAATTTAAATTATTTATTGATATTTAAATGAAGAAGAGGGTGAAAATAGTCAAAGAAATTCAAAAATATAAAATCGGTAAGTATTTTAAACATTAAGGATGTTTTTAAACTTTTTCCCAATATGCCACGTCATCAGTTAACTGAGATTTTGGACGGAAGGGTTTTTTTGTTCAATTTTAAAAGTTTAAGGGTCGTTTTGTACCCAAAAAAAGTAAAAGGGCTGTCTTGTACTTTTTGAAAAACTACGAGGGTTTTTTTGTACCTTCGGCCTTATTTATAGTAATTAATATCGAATTAAACTAAATATTTTTAATTTAAATTATTAAAGTATATTTTAGTTTTGATAAAAAATTATTAATGAATTTCATAAAATTTGATTAGGTGATATTTATTTATAAAATATTATTATATTTGTAATTTATAATTTATATTAAGTCTATCTAAAATTGTAATTGGATATTATAGATATAATATTTTGTGAATATTTGAAAAAATTATTTCATGTCATATTTGATGCTAACTAAATTCATATCATAAAATTATCTAGTTGCATTTTCCTTAAGAGATGATTTAGTTGTGGATAAGCAACGTGGTACCACGATGTATTCCATCAAATGAGGGATTTGAGAAGAATAGGAGAAGGTGATTAGGATTTGTCATTTAAAATTTTGGTTTCATAAAGAAAATGTAAAAAGTTTAATAAAGTTAAGTCCTTATATTTTTTTAAATAAAATTTTAAATGATATATAAAGTTTTTAAATTATATGGATTAAACAAATAATTAAATTATTAAGCATTAAATTAACGAATAAGATAAATACTAAGGATCATTTTCACCTTTTTTTTATTAGTTAGTAGAGAGTGTCTTTCAAAAGCAGAGGTGAGAGTGAGGGAGGGTGTGTTAATCCGGTTTAGCACAGTTGTGTGTTTGTTTGATCCGATTTTGCAATATTGGACAATTTTTATCTTTCATGCAAAGTTGAGGAGGTGAATTGATCCTTTATTCATTTCATTATGGCCAAACACATTTTAGATCTTGTATTTTTAAAATTTTGTTTAATTAAATTTTTTTAAAAAAAAACTCTTTATCGGTCCTTATGCTTAACGTATTTTGAATTTTTTGGTTCTTTTTTTGAATGAAAAAGGAGCATGGACTATATTTATAGTGAAATGTACGTAAAATTTAATTTAAATACGTAACTAAATTGACACGTTTACAAAATGTATCACGTCATCAAACTTTAGAAATATAACTTGTTGAACAAAAAAACTTGAAAAGATGAACACGAATTTTAAAAGTTTAAAATCTTTATACTTTATCATAATTGACGTAAAAATTGTTAATCGCTTAAATACAGAACATTATTGAATAACAAAATTTTAAAATAATGACTTATAAACAAAAGCTAATACCCTCAAACTACCCACCTTTACTTTTTTTTTCAATAGCGCCACGACGTTGTAATTTCGTCAATTGCACCCTATTTCGTATTTTTACGTTTCATTAGCACCCTAAATTAAAAAAAATAGATAATTTTATTATTTAAGGATTAAATCTTATAAAATATTTAAATCTAAGGGTCATTTTATACCTTTTTTTTACTTAGACAAATTCAAACAAGTCCATTAACTTAAAATACATTCAAACAAATCATCTTCTCCATTAATTTAAAAAAATAAAAAAAATATCAAAACACATTTTTCCCGACCCGCCATCTTCTCCGGTCTCCAACCCGTCATCTCGGACACGATGTCGTCCTCCATGGAGGACGAGATCTGCTCGTCCTCGTCCTCCCATGGAGGACGAGAAAACTTGCTCGTCCTCCCATGGAAGGGCGATGTGTTCTTGAGGAAGAAAACAGCTGTTCTTAGTTGTTCTTTCTTAAAAAAACTGTTTTTCGTGATGACGTGTTCCGTGGCAGCGATGGGTTCGAGTGAGTCGGTTATGGGTATGAGGGAGATGGCGGTTAATCGGAATTTAATTATTCATATTAAATAAATATTTTTATTATTAATCTTTAAATTGTGGAGAAGAGAGTTTTTTTATAGTATTGATAACATTAAATGTTAATTAAAATATATGATAAATGTGAAGGACTTGTTTTGAATTTTATTCAAATGAAAAGTGTTCAATTTGATGCTTCGGAGTGCTATTGAAACGTAAAAATACAAAATAGGGTGCAATTGACAAAATTACAACGTCGTGGTGTTATTGAAAAAAAAGTGAAGGTGGGTAATTTTTTAGGGTATTAGCCTAAAAATGTATATGGACCTTTGATGAGTTAAACCAATTGAAAATTACCCGCACCATAAACTCACATCAACCAAAGTTGATGTATGAATTTGCATTTAACCCATGCAATAAATAACAGTCA
This sequence comes from Mercurialis annua, assembly GCF_937616625.2. Taxonomy (NCBI): domain Eukaryota; kingdom Viridiplantae; phylum Streptophyta; class Magnoliopsida; order Malpighiales; family Euphorbiaceae; genus Mercurialis; species Mercurialis annua. The sequence continues at coordinate 28,627,757 of NC_065573.1, read as the reverse complement.
TGTGGCTAAAAGATTAATAAAATAATGGCTAAACCCATTTTAAGGTCCTTTAACTTTCATTTTTTAGTTTATCAAATCCTTCAACTTTTATTTGGATTTCTCAAATTCTTAAACTTTCATTTTTTGGTTCATTAGGTTCCTCAACTTCTATTTGACTTTCTTAGGTCCTTAAATTTTTGTTTTTTGGTTCATTAGGTCCTTAAACGAAGATCCATTTAAGGACCCAATGAACCAAGAAATAAACAATTAGGGACTTGAGAAAGACAAATAAAAGTTGAAGGACCTGATGAACCAAAAAATGAAAGTTTAAGGACCCGAAAAAGTTAAATAGAAGTTAAGGGACCTAATGAACCAAAAATGTATAGTTTAGGGACCTCAAAATAGGTTTAGCCTAAAATAAAAAACCTCAGCTATAGATTTCAACCTTCAACTTTTACTTTTAAAATCTCTGCTGTTATTAAATTTCAAACTTTTTACCTTTAAGTTTATTTTGTAGGAAACAAACATGACTATGTTCTCACGTACTAAAGATTGAATTGATATCAAAGATTACAGACAGTACCATTAGAGATAGAATGTTATTTCCAATTTCACAAGCTTAAAATGCAAAAGAGCAAAAATTAAACATTATTTAGGCAGCTACATTAATTTGGATGACACTTCTAGCATTTAGGCAAGATGAACTCGCTTTGCATACGGAGGCCAATAAAGGTGAAATTCGATTTTGTATACAACCGTAAGGCCAATGAGATCGACCGGAGACGATGTTACATACCCCTGTACAAATAAAAAGTCACCAGTGCCTCCAACAACAGGATGATCAGCCGCCTTGACATTGTGCGTGCCGCCAACGATGGTGATTGACCCTTTGTGGTGCTTGAGACGTAGAGTCACCTTAGCGGTAGAAACGCTGGTGAGTCCGCTGAGACTAGAAGTCGTTGATATTCCTTCTGCAACACCGACAACTTTGGAAGATGGGTTGGGTGAAATCGTCATGAGATCTTGAAAAACAAATATAGTGCCAAAAGGCAGCGCGATTTGACTGATGTGAGCTCCTGCAATACCATTCACTATGATGTATCCAGTTTTGTTGACAGTCTCCTGTTGGTAGAGTGCAAAATGAAGACACTTCAGTCCATGGTGATGATTAGAGGTGGAACTAGGCATAAGTGAAACAAGTAAAATCGAAGCGGCAAAAGCATAAGGCCACAGAGATTTAGCCATGGAAGAAAACTTTTTTAGACCTTGTGAAGGGTAGAAATGACTAGTATGAGTGCATTAAATCGGCAGATTCATTTATAGAATTCTTATGAAGTCCAAAAGACTTACATGGGTTAAAGTTTTCTTCGGTTAATGAAGTAAAAATCTTTTACATCAACAGGAGGTTACTATAGCAATTTGTGCCAATAATTGTTTATGTGGCAACACATTGGATTATCACACAAATTTTTGTTGCCACATAAGTAAATTTTAACCTGAATTCCTAAATAACCTTCAATTAATATAAAAATGAAAAATCAGTTATCAAAATTTAATAAATGAAACAATGGTAACCATTATGTAAAAAGCCTACAGTTGAGTAACATCGAAATTTGTTAACCCGACTTACATAACACCCCTAAATTAGCAGACATAAATTCAATTTATCTAGAATCTGAGTTTGCTGACATGAAAGGCTTGACTGTTTTTATTCAGTTCCAGGTTAGCTGACATGAAAGTCCTGACCCTTTTTATTAAATGGTTATCCAAAAGTTTGTATTTAGTGACAACCTTCTTACAAGACACAGATAAACATTGCCTGCTCAACTACTTCAATAAATAATTCAAAGGAATCCAGGTTCTTAAACAAGAAAATATTCTAAAGCATAGCGGTGAACTATACATGCAATGGATTAAGAGAGAACAAGAAGAAAGACTTTATACCTTGAAAAGTTGGCAAGTATACTGCAACAAATGCTTGTTCAAGAGCAAAAATAAAAGTAAAGAGAGCTTGAGAGAGGTCATGTAGTTTACCTCTTTGCCCTGCATTCTATTATCCTTTTAAGCCAAGGTAGCTCTATGCTAATATATTCTGCAAAACAGCATAAATTTGAGACACATACCAAACTGCTTTGCGTAGCTTTCAGAATAATACAAAAAAAATGCAAATGCTCAGAAAAATAATCTGCAGTTGGTGCTGCTGGCTGAATTCTGTAAAATGTGTTGCAAGTCATAGGCAACAACAGAGCCTCACTGGGACAGGATAAACATTTGTCAAAATGAATGAGCTGCTAATTCTAATTCCAGCATGATATGAATCACAAACCCCAATAAAGAAATGGGCTACAGAAATAACAATCTTAATGTCAAAATCTTTCCTCATAACTTACAATATGGTACATATTTTTCACCGAAATGAGGATGTGAGTATAAGTTTCAACGATAAAATGTAAGTTTGAAATAGTGTTACTAGACCTATTCTGAGCTTCATGTCAAAGCATCCAAACAACCATGCATATCAAAAATGTTCATGCCTAAATATTAAGCTTTCTAAACTCACAACTAAAGAAGGTATCACATGTTCTAGCTACCCAGCTCCCAGAAGAACTTCTGATGAGTACACAATCATTGTGGAGTATGCAGATGTTATAGCTGCTTCTTTTTCTTTTCCAAATACAAGTAATTACGTTGGAAGTTCAATACTGCCCACACCAAGTGCCATAAACCAATTTCTGGCCACAATGCATGTGGAGAATACAACATGCACTCACTAGCCTGCCAGAGTAGAAAATTGCTCAATCGGGTCTCCCCAGAACTTCGAATCAGAATGTCAGGCTCAGGAGCTACTGCTGTGTACATGTACTTTTCAATGTCTACGAGCTTTATAATTGAACATTCCCCTTCAGTCTTCTGACTCTCTCCAGATGGAGGAGGATAGTTTTTTATTTTAGTTTCCATCGATGCTTCATCTTCATTCCAGTTACTTTCACATGGTCCTTCAGCAGCAGGCATGGAAACGCTAGCTTTATCTTCATCCCCTTCAACTTCTCTAACCAGATTGCTGGCTCCACTTGCTTCTGTTTCTTGAAATTCATCAACTTCATCTTTCCGGTTTACTTGGAAACTATGTCGGATATTATTATATATCTTCTTATTATCCTCTCTTTTTTTATTTCCGCCATTGCTTTGCTGATTAAAGGTCAATGATTGAAATTTCTGCCACTTATGTTTGCACGATTCTTCAACAGCATGCACAATCTCATCAGAGGAAGTGTAAGCAATGCATATTAAAAGGGTACACTTTGTATTGTCCGCTGTAGCCCTCATAACCTTTTCCATGGCCATCCTGACAGGTTCATTCAGAAGTGTCAAATTACCAATAAAAAAAACTCTGATTCCATATTGGTGCACAATACTTTCTTCCTTGAGCAGCTCCTCCATCTTTTCTAGCATCAGATCCATAAGTTCCTGAACCTCATCTGGCCGCCTTTTAAAATTATCAATGCTAAAGGCATAAATAGTTACATACTTCACTCCCAATTCATAACAATACTTAAGTATGGAAATCAGAGCTAAAAATCCAGCTCTATGCCCAGCCCCTTCTTTCATGTTTTCTTTCTTAGCATACCTTCGATTCCCATCCATAATGAAGGCAACATGATTGGGGATGGGTCCCATGGACAGAACGCGAAACATGCATATTCTCATTAAACTGGCCAAATTTCCAAACACATCGCTTTTTCTAACCCCAATATGTTTCGCCATTTATTGAAAACCGATCTGAAAGTGCCAAACAAATCAGTTTAAAAGAAAAGGTTAAACATAGCTAGGATCAATACCCTGCAAATTCAGTAGAATTTTTTCAAAAGAACTCCAATATTTCCTCTAATGTAGAATGCTCATAAGAAAGTATGAAGCAAATAGTAATTAACTACCAAGTAAGCTTAAGCTTTTAGAAAACCACAAAACCAATGAATGACAAATCTCAGAGTCGGCGAGTCACACGTTTAAAGTTAGAAATTATATCTTCTACACTGATTGTTCAAACGTCAACCAAACCAACTAAGACATAACCAAAAAAACAAAAAAAATCAATAGTTCTAATTCAATAGTATAGCATAATCATCCGAAACACACAACGAAACACAAGTCATTACCAATAAGCCTTAATGATCCTAGCAATAGTAAACTAACAGCAAATGCTACAACAGACAGCACAGAGGATAAGTCCTAAAGTTGCAATCCGAAGCTCGATATTACTGATCAAAACTTAATGATTATTGAATTCAACCTAATCTAAGCATTATGTTCTTTGTTTCAGTTGTGCATGTACATATAATTACTTTAGAAGCTCAATCAAATGGAGTAATAATCTAATGCGAAGATAAAGAATCAAAAACGGATTCATTATAAAACTAAAAAGAAGGGTTACCTTCAATCAATGGAGATCTACTGGGATTTTCAGAATCAAATCAGCATTTGAGAGTTAACCCAATTTGTCTAAATTTTCTCTTGAGGCGGCCGAAGCGGGAAAGTTCCAACGCAATGCAATAATGGCCTCTTTGTTTTCACATTTATTCAATCAATTATCAATTGTGTTTCTTATTTAAACATTAAAAGTATTTTTGGTTTAGTCTTTAAAAATGTTTTTAATATAAATGACCGAGATTTAATATTTAACGAATGTTTTTTGTCATTTTTTTCTTTATTCATATGATGAACTTTTTATTTTTGTGAAAAACAAACTAAAATTTATTAAAACATAATAAATAAATAATAATGATAAAATAAATAATATTAATAATATGTTATTCTGGAAGTTTAATAAAATATTTTCCTAACAATATAATTGTCTTTGATTTATTTATAATCTATTATACAGTTTATTATTTAAAAATTTGTCTAATATTAATTTTAATAAAAAATATAAAAATAATTTGATTATCATGCACTAGTTAATTTATTAAATCATACAACATATGAAATAATTATTTTCATACCTATTTTTTTAATCTTCATTCATATTCTTATATTCATTTTTATATTTTTATGACTCAGTAAATAAATAAATTTAAAAGTATTATTTAAGAGATTGAAATTAATAGTATTCAATATCAGTTAAAATAAAATAATACACATTATAGGGTTTAAAAAGTAATCCTAATCAACACTAAAAAAATTAACAAACATAAAAAATATAAAAAGAATTAAGGGAATAAGTTTTCAGAAAAAAATTTAAGCAAACATTCAAATATTTTTTTAAACAAAAAAACGAAAATAAAAAGAATGAGAGTCAGTACTATTGCTCGGCATCAAAGTAAATTTGCTACTTACGCCAAAACAAATGTTAATTAAGACAGTGAAAATAAATTGAGGGGCTTAAATGATCTATTATCCTACCTCACAGAATGCCTACGATAGAGAAAAGAAACAAATAATGTGAAAAGAAATAATATAAAATAGCAAATTCTGTTTGGTTTTCACTGCAAATCAAAAATTGAAAATGGAGATTCCGCCGGCGAAGAAGAGGAAACTGAACCTGAGTAAATATATACCCGAATTTTTGATCGAAAGTATACTCTCAAAGTTACCCGTCAAATCCCTGGTAAGGTTCATGTCCGTTTCCAAACCCTGGAATTCTTTAATCACAAACCCTAGTTTCTCTAATCGTCGATCAAATTTAGCATCTAATGTCCTTGTACTCAACGAAGACTACGATTTTTTAACTATCGACCGTGCTAGTAAGTCGCTATTACTCTTGATTCACCATTTATCACATCATATACAACAATTATGGGTTCTTGTAATGGCTTGGTTTGCATTTTTCGAGCTGGCTATTACGAGGATATCATTGTTTGGAACCCTTGTACTGGAATCTCTCGAGAGGTTCCTAATCCGTCTTGTCCATTGGGTTCTTGCTATCGTTCATATGGTTTTGGTTATGATTCTTTGTCTAAAGATTTTAAGATTATTTTAGCTGTAGAAGAACATCCTGATGATTCTCAAAGTTGTTTTTATTATGTCGAGGTTTTCTCACTCAAACGCAATTCATGGAAAAGAATTCGTTATGCAGTTAATCCTCGCGATAGCATTGTTGGGGAACCGAGTTACTCAATGAGAGGAACTCATATCAATGGTGTTTTGTATTGGAATATAAATGATGTATTGCATGCTTTTGATTTAGAGTTGGAAACTTTTTCTATTATGCCACTACCAAAAACAAGTGACGGCTATATAGGTGCTTTGGATAACTGCCTTAGTTTCACCGATTCTGCTTTCACTGATTCTACTGACATTTGGACTTTGAAACGTTGTGGTGGTGTAAATTCTTGGGTGAAGTTTATTTCTTTGACTACCAAGGATGATATACGACCTTTGTACATGACAAAGGCTGGTATTGTAGTTAAGGATGATATACGACCTTTGTACACGGAAGATCTTTCTAGTCAAAGAATTATAGCTAAGAGATTTGTGGAAGATCAATTTGAAGATATAGTTGCGATCGCGGTCCCTAGTGGAAGAATTAGCAGAGTGTTTGAAATTGGCGAGGGCAGGAGTATGTGTGATGCAATTGCATACGTGGAAGATCTTGTTTCTCCAACTGCTTTGATTTCAGAGATTGAAGGTGTAAATACCGAAACAAGGTTAGTTGTTGAACTCTTATGTCATCTTTCTTTATTGATATAAATGGTTTTCGGATTTTCTATGAACTTGCAATTGTTGGCTCTTGTCTTTTTGGTGAATCTTGGATTGTGAACATTTAACCTTGCTGATTATGTGGAATTCCCTCCTATTGTTTCTATAGAAAGTTTCTCTGCAATTTATGATTATAGAAGCAAAGTTAGATGATGAGTATGTTTCCAAAGCTTCTGTGAAAATCTGATTATCTATGTTGCACAAATACAAAGACGCCAAAATGAAAAAGGATGAAATCAAAAATAGCAAGATTCTATATATCGTATAAGAATATGCTATAATATAAAGTTTTGCAATTCCTTAATTGTTTTAGAAATGAAAGTGAAATGTAGAACTTGATAAGTTTCTGTGTAACAAATTTAATTACGATTCAAAAGAAAGCTACTTTAATTGTTTTGCTTTTACTTACTTATGCGTAAAGCAAATAGTTAAATGCAACAATTTTCTTACCTGTCCAGGTCCTTGTTAATATTTTAAATTTTGCATTCAATTTCTTTTAATATTATTCACTTTCAGGGCCGTTCAATATGATGGAAACAATGAGGCAGGATGCCAATCTCAGAAAAATAGTTAAGAAAGCTAACTTCAAGAATCAAAGAGTTCAATTAGGTGCGTAAGTTGTATATATACTTCTTAATGATAGATTTACTGAATGTTGTCGGTTCCTAAAATTTTTGTTGAATTGAAAAATTCATTGGCAATTTTGTGTTGTACATGGAGAATGATCCTCACATCAGTATGATTTGGATTATAAGTTCTGTTAATATGGAGAACGATCCTGGCATCGATATGATTTGGAATTATATCACTCAAAAATTAGTAGTTTTCCCATATTTTAGTCTCATTGATTCTGTTACTATTCAAATTGTTTATATTTCGAATACATTTACAATTTGGTTTGTTCATATTTCGAATACAGTTTTGTTTGGTTACAATTTGGTTTGGATGAAAAGTAATAATTGGAATGGTTCTCTCCTAGTAATAAATTAGGCAAACTTCATGCGGAAACAGATATGGTTAAACAATGCCATCAAAACATCATATCACAAAAACTGACTTCACAAGATGATTATTTACTTCAACACAGACCATACGTCAAGGCAACTCATCAAAACATAACAAGCCTAATACATAACTGAAAAATATTGGCAAATGTAAAATAAATACGTAGAAAAAGTTACTATAGAAAAATGAAGAATGTAGAAAAACTTATACTCACACCTTCTTTGAGTATTATCGCAAACACATTACAAACGCCTATACGGATCAAGTATTCAACACTTTCCTGGTCACGACCCAGGCATCCAATAGCTTTTGCAGTATTATCGCAAACACATTACCTCATCCATAGTACCTTCTTCCACCAATTTCAGCAAAGGCTCAACTCCACCTTCTTCAATTATCAACTTCCCGCAGCGATTACTGTCTCTTGCATTCGAAAGAAGCGCTGCAGCAGCACTAGACCTATCATCTAAAGGCCTAGCATAAAGAATCGCAATCTGTTTCCAAACAACACAATGAGCTATCTCATTAGTGAAGATGTGAGTATAAGTTTCGACGATAGTATGTGAGTTTAAAATAGTGTTACTACACCTATTCTGACTCAGCTTCATGTTCAAGCATCCTAACGTCCATGCATATAAAAATTGCTCATGCTTAAATGTTAAGCTCTCGAACTAAACATGGTATTACATGTTCCAGCTACGTAGTCCTTGGGCAGCAGGCAGGGCAACACTAGCTTTCTCTTCATCCACTGCAATTTCTCTAACCATCTGCTGGCTCCACTTGCTTTTGTTTCTAACTAAAAATTTATTAAACTAACTAAGATTCATTTATTGTACTTTTGAAAGAAAAGTATGCACGTTAATCATTGATATAACTAATAACGAGTTAATCCCATAGAAAAAGGAGCAAACTTATATATATTGAACATCCATCATAAAAATTGTTGACTACCTCATCCATTGAATAATTAAACAATTAGAAAAATAAAAAGTATGAAATACACTGAAAAAATAAAGAAAAGTATGAGATTACTGATAACATGTTCTTACGATTCAGTTGGGGGAAATTAAACTCCTAAAAATGTAAGTCCTGTGAGCAACATATACTTCTGGACATTGGCAGTCTTAACAAATCTGTAGTCTTGAGCCTCTAAATCATTTATAATTAGCATGTGATCAGCAGTATTACTAAATATGTCATCAATTAGGAAAAATGTTTTGCTCATATGATGAAGTGGTAATGGAATTGTGAGATCTCTAGGTCCTTGTGGTATGGTAATGAGCTTCATCCACGAGCTCGTCACTCCAAATTCTTTCATTATCAGACGGTCATTGATTGAGCAGCATGTCTCGTCTCTGTTAAACAAAGGCATCCTTGCAAAACACCCAAAACTCGGAAGTCCATGACCATAATTATGGTAATAATGCCTAGGTTGTTCAATCTCTGTGGTGGTCTCGTTTGCTAAGGAAAAACAAACAATTTTTCTCGGTGCTAAAAGATTTTGCAACCAATTCAGGAACCCGTTTATATTTATGGCATTCTTGGGGTTATATCCTAAATCTTCAACCTTCCGCCAACAATTTGTTTTCAGAGAAAGAATCATAATGTCTCTGGTGATCACATGACCCTTTTCAGGGTTACGTCTTATACGTCGAAGCAGTAGCTTGTAGTCATCGGATGATGAATCATAGCCAAGTCATAGGCGTCACTTACTGAGTCAGTATAATAATTTTCAACCTTGGGCAGTATACGACGGTCTCGAGTGGAAGGGTTTAATAAAATTAACTGCCCATAATGATCTCTCGCGAGTAACAGGCCATCGCAAGAACACATAATTACGCCCTCGCATAAATGCAGGTGACGTCTGAAGGGTAATTCGATCTGCGTAGAATCTTCTGAAATAATATCATCAAAAAAGGTTGCATCACACAAACTATAATGCTCGTCCGGATTTTGGAGAACTTTGAGACACACTTAAAACGTAAGACCGACTTGACGGGGAGATGCGACCGTATACAAGGAATAACATCTATGGGCAAGTCTGCTGCTATGCTTGGGGCTGCGCTTCGGAGCTTCTTCATCGTCTTATACTTTCATTCCAGGACTTGTGTGCCAAATACTTTCATTCCTGCCATGTTTTTGCTACTTTATATACTCAGATATAATTGTATTCCTTATTGTGACTAAGAATTAGTTACTTATATATATACTAGTTTCGCATTACGTGCTATGCACGTGGCTCGTAACGTAACTCGTCAATGAACATAATAGTAAATTTAGTATAATTATATCAATTTTTTATTTATAATTAATATTAAATTAGTTAATAATTTTTGTAAAAATAAATATAATATTTCGGTTATTAAATTTTTTTCCATACTAATACGTATTCCTACTAATTTGTAGACAATTTAGTTATTTTTTATATTTTAGCTACCTATTCTAATTAGGACTTTAATTATAATAGTGATTAATTAAATAATTAATTAGTTAATGACTATATAACCTTTATTTAGTAGTAAACTGAAAAGGATTATTCAGTAAATTTGTCTGTCCCCCCCCCATCCGTGCTTTTATATATAGTATAGATAGATATATATATATATATATATTAGTTTCGCATTACGTGCTATGCACGTGGCTCGTAACGTAACTCGTCAATGAACATATTAATAAATTTTTTATAATTATATCAATTTTTTATTTATAATTAATATTAAATTAGTTAAGAATTTTTGTAAAAGTAAATATAATATATTTGTTATTAAATTTTTTTCCATACTGAATTTATTCTTCTTTTGGTTTTATAATAACCATAATTAAATAATTAACTTAATTTTATTAATAATATTTTTAAAAATAATAAAATAGAAATTTAAATAATAATATATTGAGCAAATACAGTATTTTAATTTTGTAGTTCAATCAAACTAAAAGATAGGTATTTCTACTAATTTGGAGACAATTTAGTTATTTTTTACATATCAAAAATTAAATTTGAGATAATTTAGCTACCTAATCTAATTAGAACTTTAATTACAATAATTAGTCAATGACTATAAAACCTTTATTTAGTAGTAAACTGGAAAGGATTATTCAGTAAATTTGCTTGTCCCCCAATCCGTGCTTTTATATATAGTATAAATATATGTATATTAATATTTTATTTTAATGCTAAAATAAATCAATTTAATCATTTAAAGAAATTCTTATAGATTGTCATCATATAACATGTTACTATTTCGGCCAAACACATATTTGGATCTCTGCACTATCATTTTTTTCCAACTTAAGTCCCTGAACTATAAAACATTTAAAATAAGTCCCTGTACTATCAAAAGTCTCTGATTTAAGTCCCTCCGTGTCATTCCGTTAGAGAGTGAGATACAAACGCATGACACTGAGATTGGTTGTAGTTAAAATTTATGAACTTAAAATTTTGAGTCCCTACACTACAATTTTTTTACCATATGAATCCTTGCACTATAAATCTAACTTAAATTTTTAATTACTCAAAATTAATTAATTCAAAATAAATTAATTTAGTTAAATTAAAATAAATATTTTTAAAAATATGATATTTGAAAGATTGCGAGGTAGACGAACAGTTTTTTAATATATTTAATTTTTTATAAAAATAAAAAAAATAATTGTATAAAATAAAAATTTATTTTTATTTAATTAAATAAAATGCAAAAAATTTATTGATGGTCGGAGATGATTCTAGCTTTGAAAATGCTAAAAAACTTTCATAACATTAAAAAAGAAAAGAAAATAAAATAAAAATATTATTAATATTATTTAAATTATGTGATAGAAAGACTTAAAATTGATGTTTCTAATAGTGTAAGGACTCAATTTGGAAAAAAATGATAGTGCAGAGACCAAAATAGCATTTTTGATATGTAATTGTTAACGTCATCCACATTCCGTTAACTTGCGCAACGATAGGGACTTAAAATAGATGTTTTTGATAGTGTAGGGACTTAGTTTAAACGTTTTATAGTTCAGGGACTTAAGTTGGAAAAGAGTGATAGTGCAGGGACCCAAATATGTGTTTGGCCTACTATTTCTCTTATTCTCACAGTTATCTATCAAATAATTATAGCAATTTATCAATTAATAATTTGTAGTACATTTATATTAAAATAGTAATATTCTATTTATCAAGTATTAAAATTATATTGAAACTATAATAATTTATTTTATTAGAAGGGCCTTATACTTAAAAATCAAAACTGAGATACCAAATCGTTTGATTTTCAAACAAGAGGTACCAAACTGTAAATTATGACAAACGTGAGGGGATTTAGAGTAATTTTTTCAATGTTAAAAAAGAATTTATTTTTTTATTTATTTATCAAATAATATAATTTAGGAATCCATACCATAAGATTAACGAATTAACAATGAGATTTATTATTTTTTTTTGTATGTCGCCGGAATTTAGAGTAGGTGTAAATTAGTTCGAGATTAAATGAAATTACTTTAATTGATTGTTATTGTTTTTTATTTTGTTATTCAATTTTATATTAATTTATTTAAAATAAGTTGAGTGGTGTAATAGTATTTTATTTAGAGCATCAATGATGCTAAAAGGAATCTTTTCAAAAAATAAAGAGTATTTGAAAATAAAGTGATATTTTTTTTATTTTATTCCAATGGACTCCCTAACACTTAACTTTTCTATTTTACTTAATTTTTATAAATAACAAAATTAATTTAATATTAATAAAATCAATTTAGTATACTCTCTAATACTAATTCTTATGTTATTTTATTTGTGTACATAATAGTAATAACATTTCAATGTAAATATTTTAAATTTTATTTTTATTTATAACTAATTTATTTATTCACTTTCTGTATTAGAAAATAAAAAAATTAAAATAAGCAAAACTAACTTATTTTTTGAATTTTATGGCCTTTGAAAAATAAAGTAGAAAGTGAAAGCGAGTCTTTACACGTGGATAGCTATTTTCACTCTCGACCGACTTTAAATTTAAAGAATAGAGAGCCAATTAAATTTTTAATTTATTGTCAAACTCTTTAAATTAAAGAGTTTGACAATTTTAAAGAAACCAATAGATATGCTCTTATGTCTTTAAACTTGCTAAAATATCAATTTGATCAAATTGGTAAAAATTGACAAGTAGTAGGAGTGAAAAATTAATTTTAATGTCAATGACCACAACTTACAAGTTTAAAGGCAACTTTGATCCTCGTAAAATAGATATTATTGGAAGTGACATACACACACCGAATCAAGAGCAAAAATGGACAATTGACGAAAAAAAGATAGGAGTAAATTGCCTATAGAATTAAAAATATATGTTAATTAACCATTCTTTACAAGATATGAGATAAAATGATAATTAAATCTATTTTCAATGAGGCTAATAATCACCTATGACCTCTCACTTTAGCCCCTTATCACTAAATCCCTTAGTTTGAACACCAACCACTAAACCTCTTAAGTTTAATTGCAACGCTCGCTAAACACCATAAACCCTTAAAATGTGTAAAATACCCTTTAAAATCTATAATTAACAAAAAAACAAAATCAAACTAAACTCAATCAATTCAACCAAACCTAATTAAGTCTAATCCAAAAAATAACTCAACCACCCACCCAACTTCCTAATCGGACTCACCCGTCAATAATCTCCACCACCGCCATCTCCAGTACCCGTCACCATGACAAAAAAAGAAACAATCTTCGTTTATCATGGGACACGAAGATCTAAGAACCTTCATTTTCCATGAAAGACGATGAAAAACAACATACCCATCTGGGTCTGTTACTGCTCCTTCTACTCCTCCGACAGTGGCGATGACAAATACCGAAGGTGGCGACAGTTGTTAGTGGTTGTGCAGTGGCGGGTGGGTGAGTGCTGGTTAGAGGGTTGGGTGAAGGTTTTTTTTTTTGATAATATTTAGAGGGGGAGCACTTGTAGGAGGAATCAAACCCACGATCTAGCAGTTTGCTGCTCAGCGCTTATATCATTTGAGATATAATTCATTGGTGGATTTTAAGTTTGACTGAGGCTTTTCAAACAAAAAAATTAAGGAGTAGTTCAGATATGTTAAGGTAAAAAGGGTTTAGTGAATGCCGTCATTAAATTTAGGAGGTTTAGTAAATGAGGTGTCATATTGGCAAATTGGCAGAATTTTTTTATCTTGGCAAGAATTTGGCTTTTTCAATTGTGTCCGAAGCATTGAGATTTCAAACGTTGATGAAGAAGTTATTATTCGTAGATTATCATCATTTTATGATATTGGAAGTTCTTCTTTTAATGATGATAGAATTATTTGGGTGATAACTTTTCTTAATACGTCTGTTACTATAATTGGGTCCATTCGGTGGTCAAAAAAGCCCTTGTCGATGACTGCATTTACAGTTCTCATCATTTGATTTTGGCATGACTGACTCGATAGTGTCGAGGAGTGGTTTCATTGATGTATTTTTTCATATTTCATTTAATGAAATTTAATCTATGACAAAAAAAAAAAAGGAATTCTACTTCCTTATTGTAATAGGATTTTTCTTTTAAGGGCAACCAAGTAAAGTACTTGTCCTCCATCGTTCATATATATAAAGTTTAAATAAATTTCATTAAAAAAAAAAAAAAATTGTTACAGAATTAGAGAATCGGGAATGGAGATTCAGGCGGCGAAGAAGAGGAAATTCAACCCGAGTTCATATATGCCTCAACATATGGTTGAAGCTATACTCTCAAAATTACCCGTCAAATCTCTGGTAAGGTTCATGTCCGTTTCACAGTCCTGGAATTCCTTAATCACAAACCCTAGTTTTTCCCTTCTTCGATCAAATTTTGCCCATAACGTGCTTGTACTCAATCCAGACTTTGAGCTTTTAACTATCGACCATGCTAGTAACTCGTTAATTACTCTCAATTTCCCCTTTAATAGACCACATATGCAGATAATAGGTTCTTGTAATGGCTTGGTTTGCATTTCACTAACCGGTGATTATGAGAATATGATTGTTTGGAATCCTTGTACCGGAATTTTTCGAGAGTTGCCTAATCCGTCTTGTCCAAAGGATTCTATTTACTACTCGTATGGGTTTGGGTATGATTCATTGTCTAAAGATTTCAAGATTCTTTTAGCTGTTGAAGAATATGCTGATGATTCTCAAAGTGTTTTTTATTATGTTGAAGTTTTCTCACTTAAACAGAATTCATGGAAAAGAATTCGTTATTCAATTAATCCTCAGGAAAGTATTGTTGGGGAACCGAGTTACCGGATGAGAGGAACTCATTTGAATGGAGTTCTGTATTGGAATTTACATGAATTAGTGCATGTTTTTGATTTAGGATCGGAGAATTTCTCTACTTTGCCGTCCCCAGGATCTGATGGCTATTTAGGGGTTTTGGATAATTGTCTTAGTCTATCGGCGTTTACTGGCATTTGGATTTTGAAATGTTGTGGCGTTGCAAATTCTTGGGATAAGTTTGTTTCTCTGTCGACTGAGGATGATATACGACCTTTGTACATGATGAATAATGATATTATAGCTAAGAAATTTGTTGAAGAACGTGGTGAAGAAATAGCTGGCATCACCGTCCCTAGTGGAAAAATTAGCACATTGTTTAAAATCGGCGACGGCCAGAATATGTGTGATGCAATTGCATATGTGGAAGATCTTGTTTCTCCCAGTAATTTTATTTCAGAGATTGAAGATGTAAATACAGAAAAGAGGTTTGTTGTTGAATTTTTATACCATGTTTCTTTATTGTTTAGTTTCATAAGCATGCTTTTGAATTTCATATGAACTTGCAATTGTTGGCTTTTGTTCTTTTGGTAAATCTTGGATTATGTTGTTCACTTGGTGTAACATTTAACTTTGTGAATTTTGTGGAATTCCATCCTATTTTTTTATGGGCATCTACTCCGCACTTTTTATGATTATAGAAGCATGGCTAGATGATTAGTATGTTTCCAGAATTTATTGCTTGACTGTGAAAATTTGATTATCTATGTTGCACAAATGACAAAAGCTGAAATTAAAATGGGATAACACTATTTTTTACTAGAGAAGGCTATAAATAAAAAGCTTTGGAGTTTTCAAAAATAAAAAAACATAGAACTCTATGTTTCGTGCAACATATTTGATTGTGATTTAGAAGAAAAAGACTATGACATGCTTCTAGCAAAGATAGCAGTTCTTAAGGATGGCGTTTTGTAAGAACAAACAAATTTTTCAGTTATTTAATACGTAATTTTTAGTTCGAAAGCATCAATTTTAGTCTCTACGGGAATAAGCAGTTTTTATAATTGATATCTATTTTAATGTATATTTAGTTATTGCACAATCAATTAATGTTTTGAATGCAGAGGAATGCAAATGTAGAGGAACATGGTCTTAGGTGATCAACATATATTGTGTTTTGTCTCTTGTACCATTTGATTAATGTTCAGCTACTTTAATTGTTTTTCATTTAATTTCTTGTGTGTAAAGCAATTGGTTAAATGAAACATTAGATTGCTGCCTTGCAATGATCTTCTAACTTGTCCTTGTAATGATTATAAATTTTACATTGAATTTTTAATTTTCTTCATGTTCAGGGTCATTTAATCTGAAGGAAACAATGAGCTGAAACGCCAATTTGAGCAAAACAGTTGAGAGAGCTGAATCATAGAATTTAATGTTGCGTATATATGTTATGGACTCATTCTTGATTCCAAACAGGAATAATTCCTATTAGTTACTTTCCTGTTATGTTCCAATTAGGTTAGTTTTCTTATTCAGTTGTATTTTAATGTTCTATACCTTTAAGGACTAGAGATGTACTATATATATGGCTGTTGCCTTGCTCAATAAAGCTGTCGAAAACTCTAAACAATTCAGATAGGCAACTATCTCTAACAAGTTTCCGGATAGGTAACTTTCTGCTTTATATTGCAAATTGCAATAGATCAAGGACAGGACAACCTTCAAAAGAAGGTCATCGCCCTGTGACACGATCGTTATCTACTAGTCATAACAATATATTGCTATCAGTTTCTAAATTTTGTTGAATTGAAAATTTTAGATACTCTACATAAAGAATGACCCTGACATCAATATGATTTGGAATTGTTTTGACTTTTCGAATTGCAAGTTTTGTTATTAGAAGATCACTCAAAAATAAAAGTGTGTCATATTTCTGTTAGAAATTGCATCTTATATCTATATTGTTCAAACTAGAGGCGTGCAGTGTTTAAATGTAACCGAATTAACCATAAAACCAAATTAAACTTTTTGTTTGATTTGATTTTGGGTTACCTTGGTTCAGTTATGGTTAAGAATTTTGAAAAGTTTGATCAATTTTGATTGGTTCCCACAATGAATGAACTAATATATTATTTACAACATTATTTTTGTACTTTTTACAAATCTAAGTTATTCTTGTACTTTTTACTAGGACGTAGATATCACCTTGGCCTCTAAAATGTAATAAGAAATTACAAGTGCCAATATGGTACGATTATTTTAGCAGTAGAAGAACAATTGATTCTGAAGGCTTTTCTTAATAAATTTAGGTTTTCTTATTAAAAAAATATCATTATTCAATTAATCACGAGGATAACATTATAATAGTAAGTAGGTGATACCCTTTTGATATAGGGTTCTCTATGTTCCAATCCGACAACCTTATTGCTAGTTGGGGGTTTTGAATAATTGGATTTCTTTTACTTATTTTAAATGCATTTGGATCATGAAACAGTTATAGTGATATATATTCTTGAGTTAAGATTGTTTCTCTAACTGATAATTATATGGAAGATATACCGGTATTGATATTAGCTAAGAAATATGTGGAAAATGATGCTGAAGAGATTGAAGACGTTGCTCCGGTGTTTTGATTTCAAAGATTGAAGATTTTAATGGGGAATTCAGGTTCGTTGTTGAACTCTTATCATTTGTCTTTATTGTTTGGTTTGGTAATCATACTTTTTGAATTTCTTATCAATTTGCAATTGTTGGTTGCTCTTGTGTTTTTGGTGAATCACGAGACATATTTTGTTGAATATCCCCACTGTTTATAGTCCTAACTTTAGGTTTGAAAACATCATGCATGCTGATTAATTTAGTTAAATGTAATATTTATTTGCTTGTGCTTGTTAATACACTGGTATTGCAATCTCAAGATTGGCTGTAATCTTCAATCTTTTATTCATATAATACTAAACATAGAAGCAAGTATGTCATTGCGCCAACAGTTTTATTTCTTAGCTCGGTCTCCATCTTCATCTAGTTGATGCTGCACGAAAAATATGGATTGACGAAATAAGGAACATTAATTTTAATGCAGACCATTCATTAATACACATAGAATGGAAAAATAATGAGGAATACTTACGCCTGACAGTTTGTGGTTTTGGAGATGGGAATATTGATATCAGCTCCGCACCTCTTGGGGAGGGAAGAGGCAGCGTCGTCCTTTATATTGGGGTAATGAGCAGCAGCAGTCTTAATACATTCGCACGCAGCTCGCTTATCGGCTAAAGTTTGA
Organism: Mercurialis annua; assembly: GCF_937616625.2. Lineage (NCBI taxonomy): Eukaryota > Viridiplantae > Streptophyta > Magnoliopsida > Malpighiales > Euphorbiaceae > Mercurialis > Mercurialis annua. The sequence continues at coordinate 28,609,554 of NC_065573.1, read as the reverse complement.
GCGAGTGTCTTAATGTTCTTGATCCCAGCACAGCATGAAGCGGAAGGAGAAGCGTCTGATCCAGTCAGGAACGGAATGCAAGTGGCCAGCGACGAGTTCACTTGCCCGCAGTCCACAGCCTCTCCTGGCACCACCAATTGAACAATGGCGAGCATTACCAACATTGAGATCGCTACTCCCTTCATGTTTGTGTTGCGCTACTAACTCAGGTATTTGAAACTGCTCAACTAACTGAGATTTTGAGCTTGTGTTTTCGATTGATGAGTAAAATAACAGCTGATGCATGGTATTTATAGCCTCTCGAAAGATTTAAAGTTAGAATTTGTGGTTAGAAGTGATGCACAACATAAGCATTTCAGTTTTATTATTTTGGCTGCTTCTCTGCTTTAGAATGTCATTTGCTCACCTTTAACATAAAAGATAAGATGAGATTTTTGTATTGTCAGTTTCAGTTTTGATGTGGTAAATTCTAAAATTTTGTTGAATTGAAAAATTCATATTGGTAGTCTTGTGCTCTCAATCAATATGGATTGGCATTTTACTTGTTTGTTTCCATGACCATGTGTAAGTACCTGATATTTTGATGGAAGAATATAGAAAATATCACTGTTTAATGATGAAATTTAGAGATATTTGTCCAATTCAGAATAGATTTATTTCCAATTAAATTTAGTTTGAATCTAATAGATTTTGTGATTAAGTATAAAATTATGCAAATTCAGTGGGTTAAAGTTAAATTTATTTATTTCTGATGAAACTATCTTAATTCCTTACTTTTAATTTCTGGTGTGGAGCTTGCATTCGGAGTCACCGAACTATACACCTTCTTAGATACAATTAGGTGGCGGATATTTAAATTTATGATTAAATGTAAATTAAATAAATCTTCATGATAAAATTATTTAAGTCCTAATAATTTAAAAACGTTTAGTGAAAGTCTCAATTACGTCAATCGTTTAAATCGTCTCGATAATGTTCAAAAACGTATTATAATATTTGAAAAATGTACGACCACTAAATGGAGCGTGCTTATGCTGATGTGTCGCTTAGGTAGCATGTCGGTGTGTTCCACGTCGATACAAATTTAACTTTAAAATGGCCAAATGTTTAGCAAAAATTCTCGTAATGTTCACACGTTTAGCAAAAGTTCCTATAATGTGCAAACATATAGATTGTGTCGGTATATTTAAAAATATATTATGATCTGGCACGCACTGCCACGCCACCTAAGTGGAGCAATATTGGGGGTTGGATATTTTGAAACGTTATAATACAATTCAGATATTATTGAGACGATTTAAATATTTGGACAAAACGCGGACTTTTGCTAAACGGTCGACATTTTTGGGTTATTATTTAAAAGTAAATAAAATATATATAGAAATGGATAGAAAGGCGGAAATACAGTGAATTTCTGCCCTAAGACTGAATATTCAATCTTCTTTAACCAAGTATGAAAGGAGAGAATTTAGTGAGAGAAAAATAAAAGAGAGACAATTTTTTACCATGTAAAAATTATAAAAGCGGCAAATGACGATGGGCAAAATCAATTATTAATTTTTATGTCTTGAAATTCGAAATTTTTGGTTGGAAAAATACTAATATGACTGTCAGAATAACATTATAATATTAGAAAAATATTATTTAATCCACCATTTTGTACTACCTTAATTGTCCCTTCTTACGTGCCAGCGTTTAATTCGTTCAATTTCCTTTTAAAAATGTAAATCTCAAATACCAGCTTTTAATTTATCCACTCTTTTAATACCATGTCAAGTGGGTTAAAAAGGACGGTTATATAGCACTATTTATAATATTATTGTAGGATCTATATTACGTTCTCTCAATGAAAATAGTCCAACAATGTCAAAAATAAAAGTTTATTAATGATTTTATCAAGCTTTAATGCTCATGTTACAATTATAAAATACGCTAAAAACAGTTATTGTCGTTCGTACAAAACATATGTCATTTATCGAAAGTTAATAAAACAAATGGATTATATAATAAGAAATACATGTAGATATGTTAAATAAATGTTTTTCAATATGAAGGTGGTACAACTTACAAGTAAGAAGGTAGAATTGAATGAACACTTGTCATGATTACTTGTTTAGGTTAGTTGCACAATCTTAGTTTCGAAGATTTACAAAATCTGTTCCTAGAAAAATAACAAAAGGTCATTTCACCTCTGAACTTAGCACGAAGTATCAAATATATTTAAATTCACAAAATCATATCAAATCACCCCAAAACTTAGTAAAACCGGATCGGTGCCACCCTTTTGACCCAAAAAAAAGAGTGAAATGACCTATTTTAAAATATTAACCTAAATTTAATTAACTTTAATTAAAATACAAATTAATTCTATTTAATTTATAATTTAATTGATATAAAATTGGAGGCTTTTCTACCTTTTTCTTTAATTAAGTCTTAATACTCGCATAATCAGTCATAATTTATCAAAATTAACCCTAATTAAACTCTTAAAATACTAATTAACATGGATTCGTCTTCGACAAAGAAACAAACGAATTTGTTGCTGAGACTTGGATTCACCGAATTCAGGCAACAATGTTGTTGATCGATAAGAAAAAAATTAGAAAAAAAAGAGTTGAATAAGTTAGAAGAATGAAGAATACGAAAAGAGAAAGAAAATGTGATAATGAAATGAAAAAGTGTATAATATGCCTTATAATTTTAAATAAAAGTTAATAAAAATTGAACTTTTGAAATTATAAAGATTAAATTAAAATTTAAAAATAATCAAATGTCAATTTTGTGAATGAAAGAAATATTAAGACTATTTTAAGTTTTTAATCATCTAAAATCGGAGAGTGTGTTTACTCTCGAGGGTGAGAGTGAGGGAGGAGGAATTTGATATGTTTTTGTCAAGTTCTAGGGGATCTGGTCCATTTTTGTTAATACGGGCTTATTTGATAGTTCATGTCAAGTTCAGGGGGTGAAATGATACTTTTTCAAAAAAAAAATGAATTAAATTATACATTATTTAATTATTCATGAAACATGTAAGTGGAATTGAATAATGACAAATATTAATAAGAAAAAATATTAATTATTGAATAAAAAAAACAATGCTTTTTAATTAATCATTTATATAGGTTTGGTATATTTTTTAATTTTTTTGAGTTTTGAATCATGATAGATCTAAGTACGACATAACATTTAGTTTCATGTATTCTTTTAACAAAATGTTTAGTGTTTTTGACTGTGTGAGCGTGCTAGATAATTATATCTCAATATAAAAAGATAGTCAAGCGACTGTGAATAACTTTCAAAGAATATAAAAATCTACAAGTTTTTTTAAAAAAATTCTTGAAAGCGTTTAAAAATTGAAAAAAAAAACTTATGTAATTAAAAAAACTAAAAACTCAGACTGTAAATAAAATTTCGATGAAATAATGTTAAAAAATAAAAATTACAAAGGTAGCGGTACAAATTAATTCACAAAAATTATTATGCTAACATTAGTTTCTTCTCAGGATTTTGAGTTTTTTGTTGATTTTGCTGTGTGTGTGTGTGGGGGGGGGGGAAGTTTAATCATTGCATTTTCAGCTAGTTATAGTGTCTCTTCAAAACTGTCAAGTTCTCAACTGCTTCTTAACTATCCACGTTCTCACTTTCCACTTTCTCAACTTCTACAAAAAAAACGGTGAGACGCTCACTCCTTTCCAACTGCTCACATTCTCCAGTTTTTCATGTTCTCTAACTTCATAAAACCGTCAGATGCTCACTTCTTTCCAACTGCCCACATTCTCCAACTTTCCATGTTCTCTAACTTCATAAAAACTGTTCGATAAACTGCCAGCACGTGCTAAAATTAAAGTCATCATTGTAAGCTTCTAATGTTTGAGCTTTTGAGCTTTTGGCAAATTGAAGATCCTGAAGTTCAGGAGATACTAAACACCTAACAACTTTAAGATCCTGAACTAGAGATCCTGAACTTTTAGAGATTCTGAACTCATAGCAACTTGGAGATCCTGAATTCCTGGAGATTCTGAACTCCTAAAGATCCTGAACTCCTAGCAATTTGGAAATTATGAGATTCTGAAAATCTTGAATTTTTGGAAATTTTGAACTTTTAGAGATCCTGAATTTTTAGAGGATTGAATATTTTAGAATATAGTTTTTTTTACTCTTGGATATTTTAATTTTGGTTAAACAATAGTGTATTTTGATTTTGAACAAACAATCAATTTATTGATATCGGAAGACCAAGATAATGGCGTATTTTATTAAAAGAATCTAATTTGCTTTTTTAATATTAGTTTATATTTAAAATGAAGTAAAAAGTTAAATATTAAAATGAAATGTGATACTAATATGAGAGTACAAATTGTAAATTTGCCCCTTAAATTTGATTAAAATGCAACCCTAAAAACAACCCTCACAAATACAGAAAAGCCTCCTTTTTAGAACACTCCATACACATAACATCTTCAATTCCTCTCCCCCACCGCCTCCGCCGCCGCCCATTCACCGGCAATTTTATACAATTCATGGCCTTCAATAACAACCTCCGTGTCTCCGCCATTACATTCCAGCAAACTCTCCCCACCTCTATTATTAATACAATCACTACAATTTCTACCGCCATTACTGCCACCATCCACTAAAATAAAAAATTTAGTCTTTATTTTTCAACACACTCAGTCTGTTGATTTTGTTTATTTTGTGGATTCTGTTAGTGGGTTTGGTAGAAGATATTAAATTAAGAAATGGGCAGTTTAAGTAGTTATAGTGTTTGCTTGAAACAGTCTGCTATTCAGCTTCAATTTCCTCCTGTTTCAACTGATTCCTACAAAAGGTAAAAATTATTTTTTAAATTAATTACTCATATTTCTTTTTGTGGGTTTTGTTTGTTTTTATGATTTTGTTTTAGCTGGATTATTATGCTTGTTTGGTGATCCAAAAATTGATGCTAATGTTGAGAAAGATTAATTCTTTTTGTTTAGTTATAATCTGATGGATGTTGATGTTGTTATATCAGGAGGAGTGCTAAATGGAAATGCCCTCAAGCTGCTGTTATACCCAATTTTCATCTTCCTATGCGGAGTTTTGAAGTTAAAAACAGGTACTAAATATGGGTATTCGATTCCTATCTACGCCCAGTTTGATTGGTCTTTTTGTTGTTTATGTAAAAATGTTTTACCTTTATGAAGAGAACCAAGAATAACAATTTGGTCTTAAAGAAGTAAATTTATTTGACAGTACAGTAGTGTGTAGGGGTAAGACCTATATAGCAATGATTCTTTTATTTTGCTCGGTTTGTCTAAAGAGTTCTTTTTCGTTTTATCAGTTTTTGCACTCAGGCACTTGTAGTTCTAAGTTCCCTAAGCTTATGAAAAGGGACATTAAAAACACTGGACCTTGCCATTTATAGCTGACAAATTGAATGACTGGAATGGTTTAATTGGAAGATTTTAAATTTGATGTTCGAGTGTGACAAAGTTTGATTGAATTTGTTTGTCTTGTATTCTATATTAGTCGAGTGCAATTCCTATTAGTTGGCATGTTTTTTGAAAGTTATATAATTTGTTTTTTGTCGCTAGCATTTGATCATAATGCGTAAAGTGCATGTCTTTGGTTGTTGATATAGCTTTTTTGTGGGTATCTGGACTGCTGTCAACTATTCTCGCTGACAGTTTACATGTTTGGTTTTAGAATTGATTCTACAGATGCAGCATCTCATCTTCTATTGCTTGCAGGACATCATCAGAGGATATAAAATCTCTTAGACTAATAACAGCCATCAAAACCCCATATCTGCCTGATGGTCGATTTGATCTCGAAGCATATGATGCATTGGTGAATATGCAAATTGTTGATGGTGCTGAAGGTGTGATAGTTGGTGGCACAACTGGTGAAGGTCAATTGATGAGTTGGGACGAACACATAATGCTTATTGGGCACACAGTTAACTGCTTTGGTGGCTCGATCAAGGTAATCGGGAACACTGGAAGTAACTCCACAAGGGAAGCAATGCATGCTACAGAACAAGGCTTTGCTGTTGGAATGCATGCTGCTCTTCACATCAATCCTTACTACGGAAAAACATCTCTGGAGGGTTTGGTTTCTCACTTTGATAGTGTTCTACCTATGGGCCCTACTATTATATACAATGTACCGTCGAGAACTGGCCAAGATATTCCCCCACGCGTGATTCACACTGTGGCTCAGAGTCCTAACTTGGCAGGTGTGAAGGAGTGTGTTGGTAATGATCGGGTGGAAGAATACACAGAGAAGGGTATTGTTGTCTGGAGCGGGAATGATGATCAGTGCCATGATTCTAGGTGGAATCACGGTGGCACTGGAGTGATTTCTGTTACTAGCAACTTGGTCCCAGGCTTAATGCGGAAGCTCATGTTTGAAGGAAAGAACCCTGCACTGAATTCGAAGCTTTTGCCTCTCATGGATTGGCTTTTTCAGGAGCCTAACCCCATTGGATTGAACACAGCTCTTGCACAACTCGGGGTTGTAAGACCTGTTTTCAGGCTGCCATATGTACCTCTTCCTCTGGCAAAGAGAGTAGAATTTGTGAATCTAGTCAAGTCAATAGGGCGTGAGAACTTCGTAGGAGAGAAAGATGTTCAAGTTCTGGATGACGACAACTTCATATTGGTAGATCGATATTAGTCTGTTTACGTTGTTTTATTTGATAACCGGTTTGTTTTTTGCATTTGGAGTCAACAATAAAGCTTAGAAAAAGTTGATACCTTGTTAAATATGGAGAAGGAAATGTAGTGTTCGACTTTGTGTTATGCAGTTGTGTCAAATGCAATGCTCTTTTTAGTATTAGAAAATTAAGTTTTAGGTTGGTTGGTTTGTTTATTTTGAATTGATATTGGTGGCAAATACTAAATTAGTTTGAATCTCTCAGGTTTTGAGATTTATGGGAACATTTTAATATTCAAAAGAGTCATGTAGCCATTAAAGAAAAATTAAGAATAAAGTATTTAAAGGAAATAAATAATAATGAGGAGTTGGATTCAACACAACATCATGTTTTTTTTTTTTTTTTGAAAACTCATGTTTTTTCTTTTTAAATCTTAATTTTACTTCACTGTCCTGTCTTTGTTGAAATGTAGTGCATGATTAAAAGAATACAAAAAGTTGGATTTTGGAATAAGTAAAATGCTTATTAGTGCTAAATAATTGCACATTTGTGATGATTTTTACTAATAGGAGTGTCAATCGCGGAAAGAAAAGTCAAGCAAATAGTTGGAAGACAGTTGGAGAAAAAGACAGTTCAGAGTATGCACAAATATTAAAAACTACATAATTTACATAAATAAAATGAAATGTATTCTATTGGAGTTTAATTAATTACATAATGTGATGATTTTTTAAACATTAATGCAGGACGGATGAAGATGATGGTAAATTGTTTGTGATAGTCATATGCATTTATTCTAAATTTGACATTTTAGCCTGCATTTTGATCAAATTTGAGATCTCATTGTTAGAATTAATTTTATAAACCCTAGATGGACTTGAAAAATTTCAATTCGGTTCGGTTTGATAAATTGATAAAAAAATTAGAAAGCTGCATCATTCATGGCTGATTAAGTTTTCAAGAACAAATTCAATTGTTACTCAAAATAAAAAAAAAAAGGACTACATAACATTTTTTTCTCTCTATCCAGTATCCACAATCAATTAGAAACTTCACTACAGTTTATGAGTCACAACACTAATGTATTATAATTGAAGACAACAAATGATAACTACAACAAAATTTGCTATAGACTAAAACAAATCATTGAATTACAAGTTGAAAGAAATAAAAAATAGTGGCATAAACATAAAATCAGTTGGAACCAACAACCTCATCTTTAGGTGCCTTGTGCCTTCAAATGGAATGGGGAGCGGCGATTGTTCGATTGTTTACTACGATGAGAACTCGTAGAAGAACGTGATGAACCAGAATTGCTTTTGCTCGGCTTTGGTTTTTCCTTGATTGCAGCTATTTGTTCCAGTGCCTCCAGAACTTCTTTCATGGAGGGTCGGCTTTTAGGATCGGATTCGAGACATTTTAATGTAAGCTGTGCTGCTAATTGCATTGCTTTTTTAGAGTATTGTCCCTCTATCCTCAAATCCATAATGTTGTTTAGCTTTCTCTTGTGTGGAAGAATTGGCTTCAACCATTCAATCAAATTTTGCTGCCCATTTGGACGCTTCGTGTCGAGTGCCCTTAAGCCTGTCATCATCTCGAGCAGCACCACGCCAAAGCCGTAGACATCACTCTTGATATATAAATGACCTGATTATTATGGCAACACAACATGTCAGCTAATTCTAAACGTCATTATTATGGTCAGGGGTAGAACTAAAGCATAGGGTGAGCTGCTGCCACTCTATTACAACTTGTAATTAGATGACTGAAACACTCCTTACAAGGAATTTCAGTTAAAAGTAACCAAAATATCAAGGAAAAACAACGAGTTGTGGAAAAATAATAATTAACCGAACTTCAAGAGGCGATGGTATTTTTTTCCTTGAATTTATTATGATATAAAATCTTTTCAATTCTTCAACAATCTTGACCTAGTATATGCAATTTCAAAGAGTTGCATGCTATCTAGAAACAATATTTCACATTTTTCCGCATAAAGTATTACCTGTTGCAATGTACTCTGGAGCAGCATAACCATAAGTTCCCATAACCCTGGTTGTTACATGAGAGTCTCCACCTGAAGGACCCAACTTGGCCAAGCCAAAATCTGATATTTTAGCATTATAACTCTGTAAACAGAAAATTAACTGCAGTGTTACCAAATATCTATAAAAATTGGACATCATGACAATTAGTGGATGCCTACACTGCTCCACCTATAAAGGAATCTTCCACATTCCATGTAAAGATAAAAAAAAAGTCAATTTCCAGTTCATAGCTGGCATAAGTAACATGAGGAAGATAAGGAAATTTGAAAGATAAGGAAATTTGAAATTTTTGGAATGGCACATCTACTACAAAAAAATGTTTATTTTTCATTAAGGCAAGTTTGAGACTTTTTGTACGCTAAATTGTAGGGAAAGTACTCTATGTTCATGTTGTAGGGGAACATGTCAAGTCATATGGCTCGAAATTTCATTTTTGGAGTCGGAAACTTTATATCTATAACTTATTCTTGTAATTTGTAAAAATTAAAACTTGGTTGTTTTTCGTTTTAATGTTTTTGTTTTCAGCATGTATTGTTAGGGTCATCATCAATCAAATTTAGGATGATCCTCTTTTTAGTATGTATAGGAAAGTTAAATGGAAACGGTTAATGCAGAAAGATTCCATTGATATTAGGTAGCATGCATTCTTAAATGGAAAAAGGTCATTATCAAATCCAAAAGAAAGTTTTGGATTAAGAGGAGGATCGATGTATAGGTCATGTATAAACTTACCCCATCAAGTAATATGTTTGAGGCCTTGAAATCTCTGTATATGACTTTCTTATCAGAAGTATGAAGAAAAGCAAGTCCTCGAGCTGCTCCAATGACAATTTTGAGCCGCAAGTCCCAAGATAAGGGTTCAATGGAAGGATTTCCTGCAAAATAAACAATCACCGTCAGTAGAATTCACAGATTTAGCATACACGAGCATCTCTTTTTCAGTCAAATCTTACTTCTGAAAAGATGATTCTCCAAGCTTCCCTTTTGCATGAACTCGTACACAAGCAAGAGCTCTTTATCCTCCCAACAGTATCCTAACAGTTTAACCAGATTCGGATGCGATAGCCTTCCTAGAAAGTTCACCTCCGACTGCATTATCAAATAGAAAATTCAGTTAGCATCAATAAGAATGGCAATGTTCAACACTTGAAATTATTCTAAACGAAAGTCTATTTCATTACAAGTCTATGAACAATCAAGAATCACAAAAACGAAGAGCTGTTTACAGCATTTTATCTCAAAAAGGATCATATTATAGCAATAAGTATACCACCACAAAGGTAACCTGGTGAGAATGGCACCTTCTTACCTAGACTCAATTAATGGCAAACCATTCTCACATAAGTGAACTCGAGGATCCACGAAGGACACGTCTAGACAAGAATTCCCAGAATGGAATTCCAGCCAGCTGCATACAAAATGTAATTGCAGGTGGGACCATTTTGGAAAAATGATTGAAGCCAACAACAACAACCAACTTACTTTTTCTTTTTAATACCTCTTCCTCCCAAAATTCTTTAATCATCATAGACTCAAGCAAACAAACAAGAAATCAAGAAACATAAATGTTTAACAATTCCATAATTAACAAGAATTGGAAATCACCTGCCACTCTTGAAACCCTTGCATACTCTCAGAATTCAGTTTCTTGATAGCAACAATCATGCCAACACCAGATTTAGAAGGTGCAAAAGTTTTTTCATCAATCCACCCTTTATAAACTTTACCAAAACCACCTTCACCCAACAAAGTATCCGGCCTAAAATTCCTGGTACAGCTCTTCAAATCAGCAAAAGTGAACTCCTTCATATTCGGAGCTTCCAATATTTGACCATTCGGACTGGCATCATCATTAGCTTCACTCACAGCAGCAGAAAACTGAGACTTTCCGGCGCTGCCACTCGTAGCTGAGAAATCCATGGTGGTTGTAGTAAAAGTATTATTTGTTGATGACCCTATTACACCAAAAAAACACAAACTTTCATTAGATCAAAGTTAAAACACATATTAAAAAAACCAAGTTAAAGATTGTTGAAAAACATACCTGGAGTAGTAGGATTATTGGTGCTGTTAGTAGTATAACTAAGATTACTACTGTTATTATTAGCATCATGGAACAAAGATCCAAAGCAATTACCCATTATGTTTGACTTTCCAAAAAAATTGATGTTTAACAAGCAATTTGAGATCAAGAAAACATTTTTCTTTGATGATAGCAAAGACTATGTACAGTAAAGAAAATGAAAAAAATGGAGAAAAAGCCAATCAAGATATGAAAAACCAAGAAACCAAAAAAGTTTGGATTTTTTTTTTCTTTTGGATGATGATTGTAAAGACACTTTATTTCCTCTGTTTTTTCTCCAAATTGTGAGCTCGGATTTAGTCTCCTTTGGCATAGTATATGTAGTCTAAATTATGGTTAAAATGACTTTAAAAGTTCTTTTTTAATTTTAAAATAGTATAGAAAAAGAATTATGCTGACCCAAAATAATTAATTTACTTAAATGAAGAGTTTTTTTATTATTATTTACTGTTTGTCTGAGCATGAAAAACATTTTTAAAGTAGTAAAATTTGTTTATTTCAGTATAAAGTCAAACAGGCCGGTTATTTGGTTTTGTCTGTAGTATGTTGCATATTTTTTGCCCATTTATTTCTTTAATTTATTTTGTTATATAAAATGTGTGACACGGTTTGAGTCCATGACTTTTAAATATCACTCTCTTCATTTCACATTATACTCCAAATTAATATATTTTAAAATAAGCATGAAATGTTAGAAGAATTTATTTGTTCAGATAAAATAAATAAATTAGTTAATTAAAATATCATATTTATCTATTCCCAATTATACAAAAAAAATTATCTTTATTTAATGATATAATAATAATTGTTCTTTTATTGTTATGATATAACAACAATTTTAACCTTTGAATCTTTTAAGGTTAATATATATAAAATGACTATACTCTTACAGAAATTAATTTTATCATGATTTTTAAAAACTATTAATTTTATTTATTATTTTTATAATTATATATATATACCGTTTGAAAATTTCATGACTTTGAGCTAATGTGACTATTGAAGAGACAGCATACTAGCAACCACATATGAAATACACAAGTCCATTTAAAAGAGTTTGCACAACAAAGTCACAATTTTTTTTATAGCAAATTTATCACTAATTATAACTTTTTAAATTTTATTAAATACAAATTTCTTTTTAAAGCTAAATTTTTTGTCTAAACTAAATCATTAATAAAATTGTATATATTTTTAATATTTATCAAATAAAAACAAAATAACTTTAAAAGGATTTATGTTTTCAGGTTATACTCTTTAACGTATAGTAACAATTTTGAAAGTCCATTGTAAAAAATATTTGTGTTTGAAGAGTTTAATAATAGCAAGTACAGAATTGTAATATAAAGTAAAATTTATGATTTTTTTGCAAATACTTCATAAACAATATGCTTCATATGCTATTGTTATATTGTCTTTTTTACCACGTCAGTTCATAGTCGCTGAGATATATATATAGACATAAGTAGAATCTAATTAATTATTTTAGTTATTAGTTTTTATAAAATCGATCTTCTGGCCCGATAGAAATTTGTAATCGAAACCTGAACATGTATTGGAGAATCTTAGCTATTCGGATTAGCTTTCAATGGCATCTACCAACTTGGAATATGTGGTTATTAGATTTATGAATTTTAAATTTATAAAATATAGATTTACATAAATTAAAAATTAATGGAATGTTAAATCCATAGATCTACAAATTTTATTGTTTGGATTGTTTATAAAATTTAAGGATTTACAGAATATAATAATTAAATGTCAGATTCATCATTTCATAAAATAAAATTAGTGGTAACGAATTTTAATGTTTCAATTTTGTAGTGATTGACTCCCATTTTTCAAACATTACAAGACCAATACTAATGTTTTCTGTTTTCGCATTCTGTAATCCAAATTCGTTATTCAATGAAGCAAGTAGTCTCTCTTTTAATTTTCGATCTCAATTAACCTGCTAAAAGCCTGAAAAGTCACTCCAAATTTATTTAAAAAATAAAATAATTTTTAAACTTTAAAAATTTATAAGACACGTCAAAATTTTACTCAGATATTAAATAATAGGATTAATTATATATAAAACCATGATCTTTACGCCAAATTATAAATGACATAATTTTAAAAACGTGTGAATTACAACCACCATCTTTTATTTCTTTTCAAAAATTTATTATATAATGAATTATTTTTATTTTTTTAAAAATGTGGACATATAAAAGGATGGGAGGTGATAAATAATTAATACTCTTTTGAAGCAAGAAATTCGATGACTTTTTTTTAATTTGAGATGGAGAGACATAAAATCAATATTCGATGACTCCTCGGGTGATACCCTAAGAAGATGATTGGGTTGCTTTATGGGGAAATTATATGGAAAATGAGAGGAAAAATAAAAGAAAAGAAATGTAATATAGTCAAGAAACGTGCTACTCGGTTTCACTTAACTTTTCTCTCTTTGCTACCTCATTTCCAAGCTCTTCACTTCATTTCTCTATCAATATGGAGATTTCACTCTAAAATTTGTCAACTCCTCTAATCTTATAAATTTATTAGATTAATCCATTAGGAAAGAGATGTTTTAGACTAATATTCTTAAAAGAATACAATTAATATTATTAAATTACTATCAAACTATAACTCAAATGATATAAGCGTTGTTAGTAAACTGTTAGGTCGTGGGTTCGTTTTCTCCCACAAGCGCTCTTCCTTTCCAATTATAAAAAAAAATCATTAAATTAAATTAAACTATATAAAATTAAATTAAATAATTAATATGAAGATTTGAAAAAAAGTAGAATTAATTTTGTATTATGATTGAGTATGTTGATTACAATGAAAAAATAGAGTCAAATATGTCTTTCGTATTTGACATATCTAAATAAATCCTTAATGTTATAATGGTGCAAAAAATCTTCTTCCTCATAAATTCAAAAAATTATATTAATAATTCGTAACAATAATTTTTTAATTTAATATAAATTAATTTTGAATAATTTATATTAAAAAAAAGAAAAAAATATAGTTAAATAATTATTTAGGTCTATTTATTTACTACTTTGTACACATTTACTTATAAATTCAAATCTATAAATCTATAAAACCGGTACCTCTGCTGCCGCAGAACCAACACCACCTTATTGAACGTATGCCACCAATTCATTTTCCGGCCAATGCCACCCTGCTGAACAAACGCCATAGGTTAACGAGATAGAACAACAAAATGTTAAGAAAAAAGAATTATGGACCAAAAGAAGTAAATATTAAAAAATATTTCAAAAAAATAGAGTTAATTTCATATTAGATCACCATATTTATATAATTTTTTTATTTTTATCACGACCTTTATAAGTGATCATATAACCCCACCATCTTTCGATATTTTCCAAATCGATTACTGATTTAAAATTCAACGAACTTTTACTGAATAGACTAACGGAAAATGACACGACAAAAGTTGTTGTAAGAGTTAATTACATATTAAATCACCATTTTTACATTTTTTTTTGATTTTATCACAACCTTCAATCTAAATATTTTAATACGGATTTTTATCTGAAATTCGTGGGATTTAAAATTATGATAGATTCGGGTTTTTTTTCTTCGAAAGATGGTGATTTTATATGATAATTTTTAGGAGTTATAATAAAAATAAAAGTGTGAAATGGTGATTTAATATGAAATTTAATACTCATAAAGTTTTTATGATTGTTTTAACCTTTTTAATGTTTTAACGTCGCATAATAGATTAAGGTTTTGGTACATTTTGAGTGGAATGTGGTGTATCTTTCATAGGAGTGTGGTGTAGTTTTGAGTGGAGTAAATTTGCATTGTGAACCAGTGGAGTTTGTGGCTGTGTGCGTCCCCACTGCTAGCCACTAGAGTCTAGGACTCTATAAGAAAAAAAATTCAAACCAACCCGTTCAGATTTTCAACGTGGATCTAATTGTATTCAGTGGTCATGGATTCATATTCCACCTTTGTAATTACCAATTAATAACTGAAAATTTTAAAAATTAATTACTACTACCTCCGTTCCAATAGAGTTGTCTACTTTGAGAAATTTTTTTGTCCCAAAACTCTTGTCCACTTTCAAAAAGTAACTAATTTTTACATTAATTTTCCTTTATTATCCCTATTTAAAATCCACTAATGAATAAATTAAAAGTAAATTGCAAGTGGACCCTATATTAAATAGGGGTATGACAAGAAAAGTAAGTAAAATTTTATAAAATCAATAAACAATAATTGCTTTTCTTAAACTGTGTGATAAAAGCAAAGTGGACAACTCTATTGGGACGGAGGGAGTATCATTTTTGATAAAAAAAACCCGGTTCAAATTGATTTAACCAACTTAAATTAAAAATTATAGCTTAATTTTTTTAATTTAATTTTAATTTTAAAAATAAAAACAAAAATTTATATTGATTATAATTTTAAAAACTATAAATTATCAGACAATGCCTAAAATTATATATTTTTTTATCACCTAAAATAAAATTTATATGTGCTCCTTTTAAATTTTTTGCTATATGAAATAATAATTATTAATATTATTTAAATAAAATTTACATTGGTTATTGATAGAGTCTGTCTTTATAATGGGTATAAACCTGCAAAATAATAGTTAGATTGTTAATTGAATGATGGTTGTCCGATGAGCATTCTATTTAATTAGTATTAAGTTTAAAAGATATTATTTATAATTGTGTAATTCGTCTGCGCATAGATATATCTCAAATTTTTTTATAGCGTGCACAAAGAAATATTTTGTAGAATTCAAATAGAAAAGAGATTTATATTTTGCATAAGAGTTCAAATAAGAAATGAAATCCTATTTAGTATAAGTTTTATTTAGGGGTGAGTCTACTATGTAGGATTGCACTCTTAATAAAAATATGATTCCGAATAAAAACATATCTTTTGTTCTTCTATAAGATATGTATCTTTTAGAACTTTCTTTATATCATAATAGAAAAAAAATTATTTATGTCCCTAAAATTTGGATCTAAACTCAAATAAGAACTCAACATTTGTTAGGTTCAAATATGCCTTAACGTCTTAAAATAATGAATAACCAGGTCCTCGATTTTCACAACTAGGCGCCCAACATTTCATTTATGCGTCAAAATCGAGAGACTGACTGTTCATTTTTTAAGACATTAAAAATATATTTGAACATCTTCAAACGTTAAGGGCTTACTTGATTCCGGAGTCAATTTTTATGGGCATAAATAATCTTTTTCCCTATTATAATTGAACTGTATGTAAATTTTGGATCTTTGAATATCCGTATCAAATCTGATTATCGAACTCTGTAGTATTCAGTCATTACTTTTTACACGAATATGTATGAATTTTATTTTTCCCATAAACATTCCTCCTCTTCTAATTATAAAAAAAACGGCTAACTAGCTAGCATTGTTAAACTGAAGCTTCAAGCTTGGCTGCACTTCTAAATGCGAGTGAAAATGTAACAAAACATTGTATCTTTACCTTGGTTTGTACAGTATAAAATTACTATCTTTACACGAAATTATAATAATAACACGACTTTTAAAACGAGAAAATTCAGGACACCACCTTTTCAATTATTTTAAAAACAACATGGGCACATTTTTTGGCATTTTTGCTGACGTGGTACTCCCATCGGGTGTCCAAGTCAGCAAAATTTTATCTAAAAACGTGCTCATGTTGTTTTTGAACAGAATGAAAGGTGATGCTCTGAATTGACACGTTTTAAAGATCATGTCATTTTTAAAATTCGTATAAAAATGGTAATTTTATATGTAATTAACTCTTTTATTTTTCTAAGTTTTTATTGTTATTAGCCGTTCTTTTTTGAAACTAATTGTTATTAGCCGTTAATTCAAGCGTAACACTCAGCCCATTCTGTGTGCAGTTGACATATACAAATTTCAAATAGCACAGAATGTTGGGTTGGGGCATAGTCTGGCATTCATTTTTATAACTGTTTGACCTAATTCCACTAACATGTCATTATGGTACACTAATAACACAATTCTTTTGATGACAGTTGAATGTTGATTTTATATTATTATGGTATCTTATTCCATTTTATTTTATCAAATTTTATTTTTAAAATAAATATTAATTATTTTATTTGATAAAATTTTATTTGTAAGTATATTCATGTTAATTACTGAAAAGATATTTGGGCTTTAGCAAATTCTGAAACTTAATCACATTTTTTTAGTTTTTACATATATTTGACCTTTCAATTTATTATAATCTCATTTTCCACATCAAATTTCTGCAACTTTATATATGACTTTTGATTTTTTTGCAATTTTATACAAGGCTTAAAACATCATTTGACCCCTAAACTATACCATTTTATTCTCTGCAACCTCTAAACTAATTTCGTATTCTTTTGAACCTCTTAACTCTTTTTTTTGTTCTATTTAACCCCTCATTCAGAATGTGAACACCACGCGCGATGACGTGGATAAAATTGCTGACATGGCTTTGCTGACATGGGGTTAAATAGAATAAAAAAAATAGTTAAGATGTCCAATGGAACACTAAAATAGTTTAGAGGTCATAGGAAATAAAAGGGTAAGGTTAGAGGTCAAAAAATATATTAAGTCTAAATATTTTTTTAATTTAAAATAAAAAATGATGTACTTTACATATTATTTGAAATAATCATTTAAGGCTTTAAAAGTCATGAAATTTAGCGTGTTTTCCAATTTTAACACAAATTTTAAAAATTCAGAATTGATTTGAAAAGTTTGAAATTGCAAAAAATTAAAAGCTGGTGTATTAAAATTTTTATAATTGGAAATTCGTGAAATACACTAACAATTATAATTTTTTTTAAAAATCAGTCTTTTTTTTAATATTATCACAGTATAGTAAATTTACATATTTTATAATATCGTTAAACAGACAAAACTTCTTTTATCATTATTGAAATGTAAACAAATATTTACATGTACAAGAAGTTATATTATGTAATTATTTGACTAAATTTCAATATTTTTTTATTTTTCTAGAAGATTAAATGGATAAAAGTTAAATAATTGTATTTTTGAGAAGGTTAAATGGGTAAAAATTATAAGTTTGAAGGTGCAATAGGAAAATAAAATAAGTTCAGGGGTCAAATAGAACAAAATAGTGTAGTTCGGGGGTTCAATAGAACAAGTTATGCATTTTAATTATCCTTCACGCGCTTCAAAGCGTTTGAAAACACGCGTTTTTACCACGTTGGATGAAAAAGGTCAGATCGGCAAAAAAATTACAGTTGACGGGTTAAATAGAACAAAAAATAAAGTTAAGAGGTCCAATAGAATATCAAATTAGATTAAGAGTCTCAGAGAATAAAAATGTATAGTTTAAGGGTCAAATGATGTATTAAGCCTTTTATACAACCCCATCATATAATACTAATGTGGCTAATATAAAGAGACTAGATGTAGGTGCGGTTCACCACACCAACTTTTTATGATCGGATTACATTGTAAAATATATTATCAAATTTTTTTAAAAAATATAAATAACTCAATTTTTTTGTTAAAGGCCGTACATATTTACCAATAAGTCCAATGTATTAAATTTTAATTATAATGTATTTCAAATTTAAGTTTTACATGTTTTGTTAATTATTCTTTTAAATACAGTTTGTTGTGAAATATAAGGAATAAACTTTTTTTTAATGATAAATACATATATAAAAATAAATTTACGTTTTATTAATTACATTTTTTAAATAATACATTGACACAATCTTATAAAATTCAATAAAATACACTCCTTTTGTCTCACAAAAATAGACAATTTTCTTTTGCACAAGAATTAAAAATAGTAGTTAAACTAATTGTTTTTTTTTTTGATAAAAAAAGAACTAATTGTTTATTAAACACTATACTCTTAATTTAACTATTTAGATATTCTAATATCATTAATTATATATTTTAAAAATACTAATTTTTATTGAAATCAAAAAGTTATTTAAAAAAAATAAAATTATTATTCATTTTTTATTTAATAAAGTAATAATTAATTATTAGTATAATATAGCAGAAGTAATTGTATTATTGAAGGATATAATTTGCATTTCAATTTAAATATTCAAATGAAAATAGTAAATTTGTCTATATCACGAGCCGATGTTTTTTATTGTTATTTTATATCTTACAAAATAATACTCCTTATGTTTTTATTTCGTTGTACATTTAAAAAATCTATTCATCTATAAATAGATAATAATTTATAGTTTTTATATGACGTTTACAATTATATTCTAAATTTACTCTTTTTATGAAATCACTCTATTAAATAAATAATTTAATTTTCAAAGCTAAACTCATCATAGTGGGCTTAATAAATTGGAGTATTTTACTTTTAGCATTTGTAATTTAAGATAAAAAAAAAATACTTTTTAATATTAATCAAATGAACAACTAAATAAAAACAAAAATAAAGTATTATTTTCTCTATTTATCACCAGTAGATGAATCATTATCAAGTCTAATAATAATATTGACAATACAAATAGAAAAAAGTTGTTAAACCCCTTTTTAAGGTACTCAAAATAGAAATCTGTAAATGAAGGGAGTATAAATATTAATATTATTATTATTATTCTAGTGGTATAGTATAAATAACAATGCTCCTCTATTGAACCTTTAAGGTAAGTAGCATGAACCAAC
The DNA here is from genome assembly GCF_937616625.2 of Mercurialis annua. Classification (NCBI taxonomy): domain Eukaryota; kingdom Viridiplantae; phylum Streptophyta; class Magnoliopsida; order Malpighiales; family Euphorbiaceae; genus Mercurialis; species Mercurialis annua. The sequence continues at coordinate 28,590,117 of NC_065573.1, read as the reverse complement.
CAATGAATTATATTTTAAATGTTATAATCTCTTAGCAGCTATCCATGGGCTTATGAATCAGGATTGGGAAGTTAAAGTGTCTCATGTGTATACTATAGAGAGGCAAATGCTGCTGCTGATCACATTTCATCCTTGATGCCGGATAATATTATTGGCCTCCATTGGCATGAGAGTCCTCCTATAAGTCTGCTTCAGTGGTTAGATCATGACATTCAAGGAATTGCTTATGAGCGTACAATTCTTGACTAGTTTTTCTTAGGCTTTTGCCTCCTTTTTTTTGTACCAAAAAAATGTTATAAGTGTTAGGGCATCAAATTGTTAGATTATGGATTTAAACTCTCCCACAAGCACTTCTTTTTTAAAAGTATTAAAAAAAAGATCTATTGTCTTAAAGACACCCGACATTTTTGCCTCATTTCAATTTTATCATGGAGTTGAAAACTGATCAATTTTATCCTATTTCACATTTTCTCGTTTCAATAGTGACCCTTAAGCATTAAATTAGCATTTTTTTGAAAAAACATTCAAAAATATTATTTAAAAACGTCAATTTAATGCTAAAATGGTCAATCTGAATTTTTTTTTTTGAACTTTTTCTAAGTGAAAAGGACCAATTTAATACTCAAGGGTACAATTGAAATGAAAAAATGTGAAATAGGAAAAATTGACCAGTTCTTAATGTCAGGTAGGATTGAAAAGAAGTTAAAAGATGAAATGTTTCAAGACATTCAGCCTAAAAAAAGAGTAAGTAGTATGAAAATGATTCAATACAATATAAGATGGAATGCAATTTTATCTCATATATGAATGCATGATAGCATTATAATAATAAGAAATATAAATATTTTAAAATAAAATTTAATGAGGAATTTGCACAAAACACTCCTTTTTTTAACTTATTTATTCTAAATACCTCAATTTCAAAAATTTATTTTTTTACTCTATTTTTTTATTATTTTTAGCTGTACCTCAATTAGTAAAATAACTTATTTGTATTTTTACTCTCCTTCTTTTAAACACATGCATATCACATTTTCCTTTTTTTTCTCTCTCCTTTTTCTCTTTCCTTTTTCTCCTTTTTTTTTCCGTTTTTTTCTTTTCTCTCTCCTTTTTCTCTTTCTTCCTTCTCATTTTTCTTTTATTCTCTCTTCTTCTTCTTCTTCTTCTTCTTCTTCTTCTTTTTCTTTCCTCTGCAACTTTTTTTTTCTTCGTTTTTCTTAAATCTGCTTTTTCTATTTTCCACATTATACAAATGAACTCCAAAACAAAAAAATTTGAATAAAAAAAGAGTTTAAGAGATAATATGATGATGTAGATGAGAAAGTTCTTCTTTTTCTTATTCTTCTTCTTCTCTTCTTCTTCTACTTTTTTCTTTTTATGTTGTTTTAAATTATTTTAGCATCGTTTTTTTGAATTTTTTACAATTTTTTTTGAAAAAATCGTAATGTTCTTCATAAATGATATTTTGACATGATTTTCAAATGTTTTAAATTAATTTTAGAAATCGTTTGAAACTGTTTTATACTGTTCGAAACCTTTGTAAACGGTTTGAAACTGTTTTATACTGTTTGAAACTGTTATTTTTAAACTGTTTGAAAGTGTTTTTTAGAAACTGTTTTAGACTGCTTGAGATCTTTGGAAACGGTTTGCAACTGTTTTATACTGTTTGAAACCTTTGTAAACGGTTTGAAACTGTTTTTTTGAAACTGTTATTTTTTATGTAAACGGTTTGAAACTGTTTGATACTATTTGAAACTGTTATTTTATAAACTATTGAAAAATATTTTTTAGAATCTGTTTTAAACAGTTTGAGACCTTTGTAAACGGTTTGAAACTGTTTTATACTGTTCGAAACTGTTTTTTGAAACTGTTTGAAACTGTTATTTTTTAGACTGTTTAAAAGCGTTTTTTAGAAACTGTTTTAGACTGTTTGAAACCTTTGTAAACGGTTTTAAACTGTAATCGAAACTGTACTTGAAACCGTTTGAAACCGTTTTTAATAGATTTTTAACGAGAACAAATAAATTAATAATTTACAGTTTTCTTTGTTTTTGGAGAAAGTTATGATCGTTGGATTTGAATTTCAAGTGAAATTTGAAGTAATTTAATTACGAATTAAAAATTCGAGTGGATCGGAAGCTATATTTGAAATTAGCAATAAAATTGTAAGAAATAATAATAAAATCGTAGGATTTAATTTCTTGAAATGTTATAAGCTGAAGATTACAATTGATTTGTTGATTGTTTTTGAAAATAAATTGAAAAAGATAAAAAAGAAGAAGATGAAGAAGAAGGAGAAGGAACTGTGATGTAAAGTAAATATGGGGTATAAAAACAAAACAAAAGAGTAAAAAAATAAACATACAACACGCTGAGGTAGACAAATAAATATGGACAATTAGTGTTAACAAATGCTAATATTTCTGTTTTTTAGGTATTTTGCTAATTCTCTCAAATTTAATCTTCTAACCACCGGTTGACTTGAAAGTTGACTTAGTAGAAATGGTCAAGTTTTCCATGTGAAACTATGTCATGGGTCAACCGAAATGCCATTTTTAATGACTTATTCAAGCTTGAAAATCAATTAAAATGATGATTTGTTTTTAGAAATTTGGGTTAAAAAGGGCAAAATTATCACAAAGAGAAAATGAAAATGTCAGCAAACAAACACACAAGCATGTTGCATACTTGGTAACAATTATTGTATATTCAATCTGAATGTTTGACATAATTTCAATGATGCAAGTAAAGTATCTTAACTAACAATCAACTTCACACCCATGTATTACATAGAGCAACGCAACTTAGGAAGAGCTAGCTGTTAGGTAGCGCCAAAACAAAAACGGTGACATGAAAAACACCAAAGTTGTAAACAATTGAAACAAACATTTCTTTTTTACAAGAATCGGCTATATATAGAGAGTTTCGAAGTTTCAAAACGTTTTCTGTAAACGGAAACGAAATGCCAAAATGTAAGACATTGATAAGTTTCTGTGTAACATTGGCCAGATGTATATGAATACTATTACTTCCATAAATTCAGCAAGATTTGGACACGTCGGATGGAATTCAAGCTCGAGGCTCTCATTCGATGCAATTAAAAGCAACCCAGAAAACTAACGAGCTATAATTTTTAACAAAGAAAGGGACCTAAAGTTGACAATTGAACAAAAGCAAAAGCCATAAAGCCACAAAAGTGAGATATCAAAACTGTTAGCATCAGAAGCACAAACCTGTACAAATGGTATTGATGATGTTCTTGGCTTTTAAATAAAACAGTTAGGTTCCTGAATTTCAATTTGGTCCCGATTCTTTATGCTAAAAGAGACTCATAAACTTAGGTTTTGTAGTACTCGAGCTCTATGCCTTCTCTTGAAAACATCTTGCCGAAATCTCTTGGTCTCGCTTTGTATTTCCATGAACGGTTTCCTCTCTATAGTTTCCTTTTCCATCTCCAACATCCTTTGCCTCTTTGCTACAGCCACCGCAGCATCCTCATTCTCCTGCTTTTGCCTTTCCGCCTCTTCCTGTACTAACATTTTCTGATTAACAACTCGGCATATAAAATTCATCAAAAAAAAAAAGTCGGCATATAAAAAGATGGAAGTGAACATGACACAGTCTGTTTAAATATTGTAAAGTTTCGTCTACAGATTCTGACTAGCAGATTTGCAATGAAGAACTATCTCTCTAACATATTCGATTAAAGTCTACGAAATATAAATCAAGTTGAGATACTATTATGATCCTAACCTCAAGTGTAATGTCATGAAATTCAATATGTTGAACAAGAAAGGAACATAGAGAACCTGGAGATTGCGAATAAGACTGTCGAGAGACTTGATCTTCCTATGTGGCCAACGGGGAATGCCAAATTCCCTGCACTTCCTCTTCAGTACTGTTAGTCCAACTTTCAGATTTCTTGAAGCTTCCGCAATTGGAAGATCAAAGTACTTAACAAGATCTTCTAATGCAATTCTAGCTATGTCTTCAGCAGCTGCTCTTCTTTTCTTCCTTGGTTCACCACCTGCAATACCGCATGCAGAACAATAATACTAGTTAATTACAGAAAGCTCTTAAATCAAGTTTCTAATGCAGTGGTCGGAAAAAGCATGATAGCTGCAAAAATAACTAGGTCTCGTTGCAATCAGTTTATACATTTATAATTGCGGACTTAGCAACTAATCTTAGATTAAAATGAAATAAGTGCATTTAGGAGCTACTTCATTCATTTTACTTCTTAAAGTCATACTGAGTGATTAACCTGATTCTTTGGAGTCGATTTGTTGACCCTTCAATAGTTCGGATGTAGCAACTGAATTAGGAAGACAGTTTAAATCCTGATCTAACACCAGCAGATTTTTCGTTGAGTGACAACGATTACCAATGCCTTTAATACATTTTTCTTTGAAGGAAAAATCTTTCGATTCTTTGTCTGCTGTTTTGCTGCTCAACTTCAAAATTATTTGGAGATCATTGGCAAGTGTTGGAATTGAATTCAGCTTGGGGTTTCTGTACATTAAAATAATAATAAGAAAGCATCAACATTCTTGAGAAAGAGAATTCAGACGTACCGCGAACTTCATAACTCTCCAGCTTTAATAAATGTCTGGATTTTTCAGTTACACATACAATTTGCCAAAATTACCTCTATCAAAATGAAATTGTCTTTGTTTAGTTCAATTCTACTCTAGAATTCATCTCATTTAAAATTGAACTCATTTGATATAAACATGATGAAATTCTACAACACTTAAAACTTGCTAAATGAATTTTTAAGTAAACCAAACATAATTATAGTATGCAACCATCACAGAAGTGAAACAAATTTTAACAAATTTTCACAAATAAATTCCAACAAATTTTATAATATTCATTTGAACCAAATGCACCATAAAAGAACAAATCATCAGTCAAATCTAAAAGTGCACCAAAATTGAGAATGAGTATAAAGCCAAATTCAACTAGATGCAACCAAATTTGGTGTCCTAGCCTAATAACCACTTCCAAAAGAACTCAAACCATATGAACCAAAATCAACTGCTTTAATAAGAACCTTAATTATATTAGTCTCTAATAAATAGCACCAACATCAACATAGAGCACACACTCAAATCAGCAACTCACCTTCTAAATGCACCAAAGAAATTCCTCCACACCATCACAAATGATTACTCAAGCTTACATTTACAAGATAATTCACACTTAACTAGCAAATAGGAATAAGAACAACAACTGATTTCTCTTGCACAAGATAGAAAACATAAAACAAAATATAAAAAAGTGGGGAAATTGGTACCTAGAAATTGAGAGTAAAGAAGGAATGTGAGTGAAATGAGGGGAATGATGAGCATGAAAAGCAAAAATGCAGCTCCATAAACCCATCAACTGCCCTTCAACAACTTGCATAACCCCAATTTTGACCATTCTAAAAAGAGGGTTAGCTGCCATTTCAACATAAGGACTATCTAAAGAGAAAAGAAACTCTCTTTCAACTTCTTTTTCTTTCTCATCCTTCAATTTATACACATGCAAACTCCTAATCAACTCTGCAAAAACAAAAACAAAAACAAAACATTAAACCCAGATTAAAAAATCCAAAAAAGATGGCTTCTTTTTCACCAAAAAGATCAAAAGAAATTACCTTTCTTGAGGGTATTTTGAAAGACTAAAAGAGAAGTTAAAGAGAAATCCTGAGAAAAGTCCATGGTGGAGAAGAGACCATGATTATGATTCTCTCAGAGAAGAAGAGGAAGAATAAATGAGGCTAACAAATGAAGGGTCTGCAACACGTTTGCATGATCTTTCTTTAAGTTGGTTTCACCTGGAGTACTGTGCACTTCCAGTCTATGCTTAATTAATTTATTCACAGCCTCTCTAAATTGGAGAGCCTGTAATTATTATCCAACTGAAAAGTTATATTCTTGCCTCTGAAATCTTACTTAAAACCAAACAAAATTCCAATTCCAAAACTGTTGCATAAAAAAGTTCACTACAAGTTTTCTGATAAGAATTTAATATGAAGATTTTATTTTTAATTCATTACAAGGAGAGAGAGAGTGGATTAGTTGGAGTCAGCTTTGTAAGAGAGAATCCAAAGTTAATAAATTGTTGTCTGATGCTATAATTTCAAAACTCATGCAAATCCTCACTCTAGCACCACCAATTATGCCACAGATGATGTTTTTTTACCAGAATGCCCTTTATTTGATGTGCAAATATTGGATTATGGAACGATTATGAAGGGTATAAGGGTCGGCAAAGGATGGTTATGAAGTGACGAAAGGGTGAGCAGACAAGGTAAGCATGCATGTGTGAGAAGTGGCAAAAGAGGTTAGGAAAAGCAACATTTTAAAAGTATAATTACTGTTCAATGAGACAATACACTGCCTCAATTCCCGAGCTTCGAGCCTTGACCCTAACTACACCATATACTTTTATATGTAGGTTTAAATTTAGACATGCTCTATTAAATTTTATATCTGTACATATTTAGATTGAAATTCTTTGAGTTTATATGAAATTTAATTTAAAATAGAAGTTCTGAATCCGCCCGTAAGAAGCGGGACTAATACGAACTCGGATTCAGAGCTAGCTCAGCTCAAGCAGGTCGAACCTAAACAGACTGGTTCGATTGGACCTGATTCTTTCATGGGCAAGTTCAAATTCAGTCTATTCGGACCTAATATTGACTACCCAAGCACGGCTTATGAAATGTATACGGATTCAAAATCGACCTTTTCATGATTATATGAATAACAATCCAGCAAAGGTAAAATCCCAGATGAAATTTTAGCAGCAAAACTGAAATAAGAGTAAGTGGCAATAAAGATAATCCAACGGCATTGAGAGTCTTTAATAACGAACATTCTACTAGCCTGAGTTTGGATACACATGAAAGTGATTCCCAACATAATTCCCATCAAGCCTAATTTGTACGAATTCTTCGGGATGATCAATAATAGAACAAAGATATCAACACATTTAAAGATTATAATGTTGTTATGGTTACAAATAACTTGCGTCATGCCATCATCCATATTTCAAATGTCACGAAAACTCCGAATTTGCTTGTTTCTATTTTACAACTACTTTGAGGGTGTGGGTGTTCCAAATTTCCAGTGGAACCTTAAACCAGTATATGGTAATGTCTGGAGTTTCTCACCCAAATTCAGGAAAATGATCGAATGCTTTTACCATTTACACACAAAGTGGACAGTCCAGAAAATCACGTCTAAGTCATTAAGCTGAGCTCATCATCATGCTCTGGATTATCAGGCGAGTTCGACTCCGGGAAAAACTCTTCATCTGGATATATCTTCTGAAATAGCTGTCAAACATATGCAACCGTCATCATATTCTCGTTAGTACCAATAACATGGACATAAGTAATTGCACATGTACATTAAATGATATTACGCAGTTGTTTGTCAAGTCATTCCGTTCATTTTCTTCTTAAATAGAATATTCAAAAAAACGACAATCAAATGAAGAAACTTCTTGATAGAAATATAAACACCACATAGATTTTGTGCATACTGCATTATGAACCTTAACCATCACAGAAGTGGAACAGTAAATATTATACTTATACCTTCTTTGATGTATCTAAAACATCGTCGTAGTCTAGATTCCCATCAGGCATGGATGTGGAGCTGATAGAATCAAAATTGCCCTGAAAAATAACAAAATTGAAGACCATATGAACTTCAATTTTTGGAGATCTACAAACTTCTCTTGTAGGGATTCAGCTATATTTATATGTATCCAAACACATTATATTGCTCCAGCATGTGATTTCTTGTCTTAGATAGGAGAACTACATATGCTGTATCTTAATAGTTGAGTGAATTCTGGCCCAGTGGAGGCACCAAGGAAAACTGGAGAAGGAAGCATTCCTAGGGTAATCAGACACCTGATTCCCAAAACACTCTTCCACTGAAAGAAAACCCTATCCTAAAGAAAAGGAAAACCAGCCAAATAAAGACGACTGAAAAAGAGAGAAGAAAAGTACTATGTACAACTAAAAAAACAGAAACTAGCATGCTTTATAGTATGCTCAAGCAGTAATCAAACAGATTTCAATATGATTAAATATTTTGATTTGAGGACATCATACAAAAAGCCACTGATAAAAACTGACACTCAGTCAAGCATGGGAGATTTCTTTTTCAGGAAATTTAAGCTACATGCTAACAGCAACTGATAATTGACTCAGTAACAAAGTCAGCATTTGACACGGCTTGACGGGTACCAGCTATGAGCTTCAGAGCAATTCTTGTTTTTCCAGCTTTAAAACAATTACAATATAAGCTGAATACAAGCTAACAAAGTTAAGATGTGTGAGTCAGTCTAAATCTAGGAATGAAGCAATAAAGTTGGAGGTATATATAACAAAGGTACAACATCTAATAATTGATTCAGCAGACAAGCAAGCAACTGAGACAGCTTTGACAAATTCCAATTACATAGACGAACCTGTTTAATTTTCAACCCTGGACATTTCAAACCCTTCATGACTCTATCTTTTTAAAAAGCCTGTCCTAATTGCACTAATATGTACAAGAATTCATTACAAGTATATCTTTGGTTAGGCCAAGTCTCCTGTAAGACAGTTCTCAAGCCTAGATCATTTAAGATAACTATATCAAAACCTGACGCTATGAGGCATATCTTACCCAGTGAAAAAAAAAACACTAATTAAGATAGACACGGACATGGGCCTGTGAATGACTTGCAGCTACACCACACGATAGAGGAGAGGAAAAAATGCATATAACAATATAGTCAGTGTATAACACCAAATAGAGGAGAGGAATACAAAGAAGAGAGAGAAAGAGGGAAATGAAGGCATCAAAACCATATTCTAGACCTCCAGATTTGTTACAGTAGAAAAGTGCCACTAAATCTCACCCGAACAGAAACAGAGACGAACATGAAAACAGAAATAGAAACACAAACAGAAAAATGATTTTTTTTTTTAATTTAAAAAATGGAAACGTGAAGGAAACATGCAAATAATAAAAATAAATGGATATATTAATAAATTATAAAATTATTAAACTTAATTATAATAAATATTTTTTCAAACAAATAAATTACTATATGTATATGAAAATTAATACATAAATATTTAAATATAATTAACATTTAAGTTCATAACAAATAACCACATGGAATATAGAGATTGCATTTTTAGGAAGATGAGTTTTTGTTTGTGGGCTGTGGGCAAGTGAATAATAAAGTTTGCGGGTAACTAATTATTATTTTTTTAGTTTATATACAACTTTTTTTTTCTTTAGGAAACGGGTAATCTAATTTTAGTATTTATGGAAACAGCCTCAAAAAGTTACATTATGAGTTTTTAAGAGTTTCAAAAATGAAAACATTTATCAGTCCGAGAGTTTCAAACCAATATATTTGATACAGAAAAATGCAGCTTCCTCAAAGTTTTCATGCATCATAGCTGGGAACCCTTCCAGCCATTACTCCCTAAGAAAATTCACCAATCCACCCATCAAAAGCTAACTCATCATAAGTCACTCCTCAAATGCAAGTCTAGAATAAGTTCAAATTGACTACCAACAAGTAAACAGCATTTTGAATAAATAACAAAACTGAAAGCTAGGCCAAGAAAAATCAAGATGATAAATAAGCATACCGTAGTCAGCTCCTGAATATACAATGCACTCCATAGTAAGATGGGTTGTACTTCTGCATCCCTCGTTTGATCTGTGGATTGGCTTTCAAGTTTTACAGAATTGGCACAGGACAAAAGAGCATTGATGGCTGTATTTATCAACTTCTTCCCTTGATGAACATCATCACATAAAGATGAAAGATACAGAACAAACCTGGAAAGAAAGAAAGAAACAGATTAGAAAAAAACACAAAACTTCAACCATAGGATAACAATTTTTTTCTGAATACAGGAAGAGGGCATCTAAGGGCTTATAGAAAAACAGTGGATTTCAGAAAATGAATCTCCAGTTGGTTCTTATCATACTGTCTTATGTAAAAAAAATGATATTGAATTCAAATATTTCATCTATCAACAAGGTTATTTGCTGTTGGTCTTAACAAGTGCTAGAAAAAAAGACCTACGGATATCCTAAACTTTAACAATCTATAGACGTAAAAAGTCACTAAGAGAAATCCAAAACAGTCCAAAATCATAATAAATTTATCGAAAAGACAAAGAATCAAATAAAAATATAAAACCAGAGGGACACATATCTCCTCCATTCTAGTTAAAATTTAGATCTTGAAGTTCAATACTTAGAGGAAACAAAGAACACAACACTTCAGCAGTACTTTTCTGCAAAAAAATGTGTTGAGGAGCAAGGGCCTAGGCCTAACTTCAATTTCCAAATTTATTTCCCTCATTTTTTTTATATAAGATTATGATTTGCAGATTTGTTCTTTATAGGCATGCTTTCAAAAAATGAGCGTATTATATTCAACTATATAACCAGGAATGTAAGCTGACAAAAACAGACAATGATATACACATAAAGACTTACATGTTTGAAGGACAAACAGCTAGACTGCCACCTACATGGAGAGCTCGAATTGATGTACTCTGCTCAGGGTACAAGGCTAAAAGGAGAAAGAGAAAAAAATTAACATTTTTGTTTCCACTTAATTTATCAGAATACGTGAAAAAGTAGATATTGATCTTACATCGAGGAGGATAAAAGACCATAAAATTTGACATATCTGGCTTCAATGAACTTCTTAAAATGCATATCCCTCTAGCTACCTTATGCTTAACATCTCCCAAACTCAATTTATGAAAACTTTCAGGTGGAGGATTCAAAGGAGAGGCTGACGGTGATAGAACTGTAAAAGAGGGATCAAGAACCAGCTTCTGGCTACATATATCCTGACCAGAAGCAAGCCTTATACCTTTGTAACTATCATTATTCTGAAAACAAAATTCAAAGAGAAATGTGTTATTTACGCTGCAAAAAAGGCCATCCTTAAATTAAACTAATCATAAGCATATCTCAGCACCTTGTCCATGAGCAAAGCAATTACTGGCATCCGCAAAACCTGCATTCAATAAGTTTAAAACACAGAAAAGGAAGTGAGCTTTGAGAAGAAAAAACTATACTTTTCTACTACAACAAAAAAATTCTTAATCAAGGTTAACTATCTGGAATTCCATTTTTCCCACTTCATTGAAGCATGGAGAATCAGGGCTCACAATACCCACAAATCCAAACACATAATATTCTTATATAAAGGCACTGTAAACCAAAAACTATAATAGTGCACCAAGAGGCATTAAGTGCAACTTACATAAATACAGCCTTTGACAGCAGCACGACGACAAAATGCTGGAGACAGTTCCCCTTGACCATAGATTGGATAAATAAAGGCCCCAGATGCATTTGTAAACCTGAAATGAATACCATCAGTAATAAGAGTAACTGCGGCAATAGGACCTAATTTTCTTACATAAAGCAACTGCCTTAGCACATATGATTTTATTTGATACCTCACTTACATTTCACCAATCACACGTAGCACAACACCATAACTTCTTCTAAAATTCAAAAACAATACTGTACTCAAGAACAATGGAGTACCATCACCAACCTGCCAATTGATGACTGATACAGAGCCAAACGATCTACGCCGTCTTTTGTCCTGAGCAGATCTTTATCCATCCCTCCTGCATTTTCTTGATCATAATCTGCCATGGCTATAGCATACAGAATAATCCTGAATATAAGCAAGCAGACGATTAGAAATATATCATCAAACTAATATATAAAAATCTGTTACTCATAATGCCACACTGCAGAAAGGTCCAAAACAGCACTAACAAGTAGCCAAACAAAAAGTAAGTCCACTAAAATGAAATCAACTGTGGATATCCTTTCAATTAATACGAATTCAAGGGCATGTTCCTATTATGGTTAACTGAAAATCACAAAAGCATTTTGTTTCAAGACTTTCAGATGGAAACAATCGAAACAATAACAGCTATATGAATCTCATCAGTTACACTATAATCGAGCAAAAACCTTCAATCAAACACTTCATAGTTGCTACTTCTTGCAAAAAACATCAATGGATTTCATTTTAAGACTCTTAGACAAGTGCTAGTAGCATAATTCTCATTAAACAGCGACTTCAATGACGTCAATCAAAACCTCCTAAAGTCAATGTTTTTAGAATCACCCCTATTTATTGAAAAGTATCGATACAATTTGTTCCGGGACCCGGGGACAAATGCTAATAGAACAATTCTCATCAAATAGAGACTTCAATATACTAAAAACAACGAAAGGACAAACTTCATCCAATCTAACACTTCAAAATTCATAAAAAGTAATGGATACTTATATACGCATATAATAACAAAAAGAATTGTGACTAACTGATAAAGAAAGATGACAGCAGTGTGTATACGATTTAATCTTCGAAGACAAGTTCATTTTATTCAAGAACTCAACAAACGGACTCTCCATATCCTCCTCCGAAATCCGCGCACCGCCTTCTTCTTCATCATCTCCTTGTTCATTCTCATCATAACCAGAAGCAGCAATATGCGACTCCACAAGCTTAAAGAATCGCATTAATCGATTCTTCTCCATCAAACTCAAGCTCTTATCCTGAAAAATAGCAGCCCTAGAATCAGGCACACTGTATAACTTCCCATTTCCATCTCCAACAAAACTCCCATCCACACTCTTGAACTCAACGTACTGACTGGCTCCTGATTTAATCATCAGTTCAATTGACTTATCACCGCAATACAAAACCCTAGGACCTGATACATCGAGATTAAACTTAGTTCTATACTCTTGATCGTGAACATTCTCACTGAATGTCGTGATCTCTACGTTTGAGTACAGAGGCTTTGTTGTGAGATTTAATACCGTGAAATCGGAGTGTGGCGGTTGTTGCGGCGATGGTAGCGGTGCGGTGGTGGAATTGGAGTTGAGGAACGAGGTTAAGTCGGGGATTGAGAGAGAGGAGAAGTGAGAGCCGTAGAAGCTGTATTGGTCGATGTGGAGTACGGACTTTCCAGATGCGCTGGCTGCTGCGGCGATGATTGATTCCGATAGACCGGTTCCGATGATGATAAGGTCGAATGTTGTTGGATCTATTGGCTGGTATAATGGTGATTCTGCCATGGTAGCGGCGGCGCGTGTGAATTAGCTTATTGACAGTGTGTTTCGATGGCAAAAAATTGATTTTGAGAAGACAAAACAAGAAGTCGTTTGCAAATTTCAATTTGGCAAAAGGTGCAACTGGATCCTTGGACTTTTTACTTATTCTCACATTGAATTACTGTTTAATGTTTTTGTATAGTAGGGACAAACACAACTTTTTAGATTATTTAAAACGCCAAATGTTGTAAAAGGCCAAACCTTTCACAAAACTTTCACAAAAGTCCTGACCTTTCAATTTTATCGATTTTTGTCAAAAACTGATTATTTGGTTTCACAAAAGTCCTGACCTTTCAATTTTGTCGATTTTGGCAAAAAATGAATTATTTGGTTTCACAAAAGTCCCGACCTTTTAATATTTGACATGCCACATATGCGTCACATAAGCAAATTGAAATCAAATTGAGAGTTGGCCACAATTGAAACCCAATAATTTGTTTTTGGCCAAAATCGACAAAATTGAAAGGTCAGGACTTTTGTGAAACTTTTATAAAAAATTTGGCCTTTTTACAACATTTGGCCTATTTAAAATAAAAATATCAAATTATTTAGTCAGGTAGAGAGTGATGTCAAATGACAGATAATACGATTTACTTAACATATAAATTTTACTGACACGAGTTGTCCACGCAACATAAACACGACCCACTTACAAGTAAGATATATGTATGAAGTATGTACGCGTCAACATATTTTAGGTAAACTATCTTAAAAACTACCGATATTTAAGCGTTTTTTAACTACACCCTGACCTTGTAACATAACAAATTTGACCATATTTTGCATTTTCGACATTCAATCGTATCCTAAATTTTCAATTTTGAACAATTTTCTTATTCAAAGGATTAAACCATTTAAAAAGCTGAATTTGGGGGTAAATTTATATTATTTTCCACTTAAAAAAATTCAAATAATTTTTCAGTTTTTAAAATTTAACTTAAAATCATAATTAATTTTTAATTAATTTAAAACCTTAATTAAAAGGCCTAATGGTAAAAAAAAACTCAAACTTTTACGACTTGTTGCAATTATATCCAAACCTTTTAATTTTTGTATTAATATCCAAATTGCATTTTTGTAATATCCCAAAATATTTAAGCATTTAATTGGACTACGTGTCCAGTCCTGTTTCGCCAGAGTGGTGATATTGGAAATAATTTTCGAGAAACTTAATATTATATTTCAATTCTAAAGTTAGAATTGGAATTAGAAGGAAAAAGGTCAAGAAAAGCTCGAAATAAGGTACAGGGACTAAAGTGGTAATTTAGCCACTACAACTTAAAATGGAAATTATTTCGCCAAGGTCCGCGAAATGTTTTATAGTATATGTGGTAAAAGTTTCGGGTCAATCAGAGACCTTTTAAAATTTGGACGCGGATGCGTTTGGGCTAAATTGTAACTTTTGAAAAGTTTCAAGGGCCAAAGTGCAAATTAGCCAATTAAGCCTCGGGAATAGAAATTAGAAGATTATTGACGGAAATAATAATTTTGGGTTAGTATTATTTATTCGGATATAAATAATACGTAAGTAATTGAGTTAGAAGGATAATTTAACCATTTGGTTAATTATTGAAGTTTAAAAGTGAATTGGTTTAAGTTAAAGAAATGAAGGACGAAAGTGGCTAATTAGCCAAGATATATATATATATATATATATGTTTCTTAAGAAGAAGGAAAGAAAGAATGATCAGGAGCAGACGAAGAAAGAAAACGGCGATCACTTCGATCCGTCGCGGTTTCGCCGTTTCTCGTCCAAATCGAGTGATTCTCGCGCCGATGGATTAAGAATTCAATTCTCTATCATCTTTAAGCTTCAAATCGAGGTAAGCTTGACGTTTTGATTTAGGGTTTTGAGCGGTTTTACCGTTTTAATGATTTTGAGTTTGAATTCGACGTTTTAAGCTTAAATCTTGAGTTTTGATGTTATTAAACGTTGCGGGATCGAATTAGGACGTTAGGCACGTCGGAAATGGCCCGGGGAATGAACCCCGGGGCTGCACTTCGGCAGCTGTGTGCTGCACGAACGTGCAGCACACGTTCGTGTAGCATACTGCACGAACGTGCAGCACACGTTCGTGTAGCAGACTGCACGAACGTGCAGCACACGTTCGTGTAGCAGACTGCACGAACGTGCAGCACACGTTCGTGGAGCAGACTGCACGAACGTGCAGCACACGAACGTGCAGCGTACTGCACGAACGTGCAGTACACGTTTGTGTAGCAGACTGCACGAACGTGTAGTACACTACACGAACGTGGAGCACACGAACGTGCAGCGAGTACACTGCTGCACGAACGTGCAGTCCTTCGCCAAAGGGGGATTTTCGAATCGGGCCTTCTGGGCCCTGACGCGACGCGGAAACTTAATTTCAGACAGTTTCAAGTCGCATAAACAATCACGATTCGATTGAATATCAAAACATAAACTAGGACGTTTAAAAGAGAGGTGTGATTAAGAGAAAGTTGAGAGTCGTATTTGAGATACGATCGTGATAACCTAAGTTTATAACTTAGGGTTTTGATACTAAACCTACGTTTACGGATTTAACGTATAGGTCACCCGAATAAGTAACTGGCGTATCGGTAAAATACCGGATCGACGGGCCAGAATAGCTAAGGGATAGAACGACGCATGAAGCTTACGCTTGCGGGATTATAATAGTGCAATTTTGGATAGCGGTCACTGTGAGTGGCAATTTACTTTCGCGTATTATTATTATAAAAGTTATTTTCATATATTACGAATATTATTATTATATACATTGTATCTATATGATTTGTTCATATAAGATATTGTGTTTTATGAGCTTGATTATATGTACGTTCTTGTATTCATTGTTGGAAGATGAATGTCTAAGGTGCGGTCCAAAGAGACCAACTACCTATTGGGTGTCAATAGGCTGTGTGATCATTAGTGAGTCAGTTTAGAGTGTCTGACTTTGTAATTAAGAAGTAAGATAATATAATTATGCATGATATGTTATGATTTCGATACGAGAGTGAACTCGGCTACGGTGTAGTCTGGAAGTCCCCGTATCTAGTGGGCTGGGCCCACCAGTGGCTGGGCCACTAGTGAGTTGGACTCACACTTTATGATTTCGATACGAGTGAGCACTCGGCTACGGTGTAGTCTGGAAGTCCCCGTATCTACTGAGTTGGACTCACACTTTTGAAATTAATAATGTTTGTTTATATCATAAATTTATATATGTATTCAGCGTGTAACGCTATATTTTGATAATACTATAAGTAACTTGCAAACTCACTCAGTATTTTCCCAAATACTGACTCCTCACTCTGATGTTTGCAGGTAAGCAGAGTCGGATCAGACAAACCATCTCCATTGTGCCAGAAGTCATTGGACTTGCACAAGCATGAGTTCCTAGAGCTGCAGTAGTCAGTAGATGTCAGTATTAGATAGATATTTGGATTTCAAATAGTTAGTTTTGAAAGTAAACTGTAATATGATATTTTAATATTTACAATTATATTATGTAAAAGAGTTTTCTAAAAAGGTTTATATATGATATTATAGTTTTTAAATGCGAAAAATTAATAGTGGTTTTAGGCTTGCTACGGGTTTCGGAGCTACCACTCCCATTCCCTAGCGCCGGTCTCGGCTCAATAATTTGGGTCGTGACAATTTTTTTGTTGCAATAATATCCAAATTGCATTTTTTGCAGTAATAATAGTAAAATTGATGGCTAAACTTGTTGTTTTCAATTAAGATATTGAGCTATTATTATGTTTTGATGTGTAATTATATAGTAAAAGTCCCAAAAATGGCAAAAAACTAAAAAAAATCACATATAAAGTGCAATTTGGATATTATTGCAACAATATAATGCAATTTGGATATTATTGCAAAAATTAAAAGGTTGGATATAATTGCAACAAGTCGTAAAAGTTTGAGTTTTTTTGCCATTAAGCCTAATTAAAATCATAATGAATTCAAATAAGTCTTTAGTTTTTAAAATTATAATTAATTGTAAACTAATTTAAAACCTTAATTAAATTAAATTAAATCTAAATAACTTTATTAAAAATATTATTAATTTTAAAAACCTTCAAATTCATTTCAACCAAAGTCCTCCTGCTCCTGAAACCCATAGCCCTCCGACTTGATTTGTCAAGAACGAAATATCGAATCGTCTTGAGGAAGACGAATGGTTAGTCGGAGGGCAACAGCTCAGAGGTCAATAGAATGTTTAAAGATAAAATTGAGAGCTAAAAATATAAAATAAAGTAAAAATTTATGATTTTACAAGGTTTCGGTCAATTAAAAAAAGTCAGTAGTTTTTGAACATTTTGTCTTTATTTAATTGAGAACATTATGATTTTACTAGATTGTGATTCCAAAACATGGTATGGATGTAGAATATTTTATCTTGTTGTGAGAACTACATATCCAACAAGATCAAAGTTGTGGTTTTGAATAAAAACACTCAAAATTAGCATTTTTGTTTGTTTCATTTCTTCAATTTCAAAACAGTCTAATGGTTTATTAACACCTCAGCCTCAATTGCTCTAATCATTTTTTGTCGCCTCAACAAAAGGGGTAAAATGAGCCAACTCAACAAAAGGGGTAAATTCACCTCCCTAACTCTTAAATCACTTCAAATTTAACTCTTTATTTATTTTAACTCCATAATGTCGGTTTTTAGATCTGTTTTTAAGTTTTTCTTCCGTCATGAAATCTATTTCGCCTTTTGTGGAGCTTTTCACCTTACCTTTTATGGAATTTATTATTTACTTTATGGATATCGTTTTGTAACATAAATCTGAAGTATTATCTATAGAACTTTTATTTCTCAAAATTCTTCAATCAGACTCGTTTAAAGACTAAAGAGTCGATTTATGGTTTAAAATAACCATTGAGTGGAGCGAACAGATCGCCGAATTACACATTCAAAGAATTTCGTCGACGCAGTTGAAGATATTAGATATAAGTTTCTATTATTATACCGATGTTCTAATCGCTTTGTACTTCTTGGTTATAATGCTTCATTTAATTTTGGATCAAGTTCTATTATTATCTTTCAACTAATGAAATATCGTTATTATTATATATAAAAAAAAGGGGGTAAAATGAGCCAAATTAACTAATCTGTGGGTGTATCTATCCAAAGCCATGAGCTTATATTTAATTGATATTTTATAAATTGAGGGGGCAATATGACTGAAATCATATAAATGTAGTTTCTTACTGCGGCACCAGCCTCAACAGGACAGGACATTCAACAAATAATCAAAAGAGTTATTAAATCGACTACAAATTTAATATCTGATTTACTTTTTACAATAAAAAAAATCTAGTAGTTAAATGCTCCTGCTAAGTGAGTGCACACTACACACTGTAATTTTAAACCCAACTTGTATTGAAAAAGTATGCAAAAATATTATCATACTAAAACTGAAATACAACAGTCAAAAATTAAGTATATGAATATTCTAAACATACAACCTAGAAAAGCAGTACATTTTAACACCAAGACTGATTCTTGTAAACATGGAAACAAACCATAGCTAGTAGTAGGAACATGAATACAGTAAAGCAAAAGTCAGCACTAAATTTCCCAACTCACTGTCGTGATCTTGACTCAGCTCTTCTAGATTCATCGGGTGTTGACGGAAATAGTTCTATATACCTTGACCCGATTGTCATCTTATCCTTGCTCATAGCCCTTTTAGCTTCTTCAACAGAAGTAAACTCTACAAAGGCCTCTCCGGTAGCTTTCCCATCAGGGCGGCATGCAATGTGTATTCTCTCTTCGACCAGCTTAAATTCTTTAAAAAATTCAACTATCTCAGTTTTTTTTGTCGAGAAGGGGAGACCTCGCATCTTCAAAATCTCAGTGTATTCTAACTGATCCTTATCAGTAAACCTCTTTGCTTTAGAGGGTGGAGGGCTTCCATGATAATCAGTGTCATAAATTCCTTCATAATTCACCTCAGACGCAACAGCGTTGTAATAATCCTGCCTCTTGCACCTGAAAACTTCCACATATCTACGCCCCATGTTCAGTCTGTCTCTCTGTAAAGCAAATTCAACCTGCATGGCTCCAGCAAAGACGACAAAAGCCTCTCCTGTGAACCGTCCATTCTTGTTAGCCAGCAGCACATCCACAATGTCAAGTCCAGCAAAGAATTTGAAGATGTCGATATCGGTGCAGTTGAAAGGAAGCCCCCTCAGACGAACCACTGGAAAGGGAGCCGGCTGAAATCCACCACCATAGCCGTAGGGTTGAAAGCCACCACTTGGACCACTGCTCACTGCGAAGTATGGGTTTGATTCCATCATTCTTGGTCTCTTTGAGCCCACCTCGTACCCATCCGAAACCCCCCCGCTTCCCAACATTGCCCTTCATTTATCCATACCCAAAAGAAAGAAAATCCCCACTCAACCTGTTAATAAAACCATACCCAACCCACACTTCCCTGACACCTAACATTCCTAAAGCATTCTTCTCAAATAAAGCAGACATCATACTTAATAGCCCTCCTAAATAAAGCTATCTATAAACCCAGTAAAGCAAGACACACAAAGTATAACACATAATCACCAATAGCAGCAACAAATTCTCAAATAACTAATACTTTTAAACAAGATTTGTAATAATAGATCTTACATATACCATTTATCAGATAAAGATAAACCCTCTATCTATATAAAAACATCAGTGCCACACTGCCACTGCCTCACAACACACCATTTATTAAAACCTTTATCAAGAAATCAACGCGGAAGCATTAGGATAGGGTTTATAAACTTAATAAAGTTATCTTATTTTCTAATTTCCCTTGTGCTAAACTTGTCTTACTTTCTATTTTTCTTAATTAATAAAGTTGCCCTGATTGATATAAAAAAACGTCAATAGAAACTATTCTTATTTCATGTTCTTTTTTTCCCTTTTACAGATACAAGGTATTGCAGAAAGCCCTAACATTTATGTGCCAATTTATTGAACTTTGCAAAAACTAAAAACAACATTAAAAGAAGACAATATATCACAAATCTAAACAAATTTCGGAAAAATTAATGGGGTTGTTAACCTAATAAGAGCAGAAGCATAAAACAAAATCAAAAATCAAAGAATAAATAAAAGAATGGGGAGATAGTTATACATACCCTCTCGACCCGTACATGGTTCCAGCAAAACGATGATATAAATTAGGAGAGATGTGTTGCGTTGTTCGTTCCTTTAAAAGATGTGGAGAATCTGAAATCTTGATTTTATTTTGGAATTGTAAGCTTGGAAACCCTAATTGCAAATCTTTGGTAAAACAAAATGGAGAAAATATAACCCTACTCCAGAGAGGGTAACTCTCCGGTTTAATTCAAATAAAACGACGAGTTTTGTTTCTCAATTTCTATTGTGGTTAATTTGTCATTATTATCCCAACTTACCTAAAATACCCTCAAGGCTTAAATGCTAATTTGCTCCTCAATTTTTGTAAGAGGTAATCAGTCTATACATTATATTTTAGTCTAATCTATATCTATATCTATATCTATATCTATACTATATATAAAAGCACGGATGGGGGGGGGGGGGCAGACAAATTTACTGAATAATCCTTTTCAGTTTACTAATAAATAAAGGTTTTATAGTCATTAACTAATTAGTTATTTAATTAATCACTATTGTAATTAAAATCCTAACTAGAAAAGGTAGCTAAATTATCTCCAATTTAGTTTTTAGTATATAAAAAATAACTAAATTATCTCCAAATTAGTAGGAATATCTATCTTTTAGTTTGATTGAACTACAAAATTAAAATACTATATTTAGTCAATATATTATTATTTAAATTTTTATCTTATTATTTTTAAAGATATAATTAATAAAAATAAATTAATTATTTAATTATGATTACTATAAAACCAAAAAAAAAATCAGTGTGGAAAAAAAAATTAATAACCGGAAATATTATATTTACTTTTACAAAGATTCTTAACTAATTTAATATTAATTATAAATAGAATAATTGATATAATTATAATAAATTTACTAATATATTCATTGACGAGTTACGTTACGAGCCACGTGCATAGCACGTAATGCGAAACTTGGCCAATAAAAAAGACATAATTAGAGAGAGAGAGTTTTCGGGATGGACATTATTTTTTTTTGCTAGGTTGCCGGTTTCCAGACTGCAATTAAAAATTAAAAAGAAAGTTATCTTGGCATTTTTTAGTTTATGTCTTGTGTTTGACACTTTTATTTTGTCATTTGATAATTAATTATAAAATACGGTGACCTTCAAAAATCCAAACTCTTGAATATTCTTATGTGACATAGTAAAAGAAAAGATTTGGAAATATTATACTTTATGACGAAAATCATTTTTTTATTTGAAAGAATTGCAACAGTTTGGTTTTGGTTTGGATATTTCTAATTTAAATATAATAGCAATTATTTTTATTTATAAACTAATATAGTTAATAAAATAAAGACGAATTACTTATATTTGGCATCATTATAAATTAGATTCTATTTATTTATTAAAACTAAAATTAAAATAATAAATAAAATAAACTTCCACTACAACTTCAATAAATAATTTATAAGAAAATATTCATAAACTATATGTTCTGCTTAACTTAATTATTAATTAAAAATTATACGACAACCTACTAATTTAATCACTTAATAAAAGATTACCACTACTATTATGATATAATAATTTATAAAATTTTCAATTCGTTTTTTAATACATTAATATTATTTAATGTTATTTTTAAAATAATTATTGACTAAAAATTATATTTTTTGACATGTCACATTACGAGCCACGTGCGTAGCACGTAAGACAATACTAGTTACTATAAATGTATTTACTTTGATTTGATCAACTATTTTAATTTTAATCAATTAGTTTCCTCAATGTACAGTACACGCCATTGTTAATGCTGCTAAACTGGAGCTAATATACCAAAAGGTTTAATTACCAAAAAACCCCACCTTTTAGTCCCTTTTCAATTGTACCATGACTTTACAATTTTGTCAACTGCATTCAAATTCGCACCTTTGGATTTCAATTCCACCCTCAAAATTAAATTGGACTCTTTTTCACCCTAAAAAAATTCATAAAAACCCTTATAAAGTATTTGTTTGAACTCTTTACTACACAAAAAGTCAAAAATGAATGACTTATTTTAACTTTTTTTAAATAGAGAAGAGATCAATTTAGTACTTGAGGGTGGAATTGAAATTCAAAAGTGCGAATTTGGATGCAGCTGACAAAATTGCAACGTCAAGGTGCAATTGAAAATGGGCTAAAAGATGGGTTTTTTTTGTAATTAAGCCATACCAAAATGAATTCACCTATAGACCCCAAAAGTTTATTTCAAATTGATACATTTTTTTGGTTGTCTTGATTTGAATCAATTTAATCTGAGTTTACAAAAACTGAATCTATCAAATTGAAACAATTTAATTCGGCAATATCAAATTGATTCTCAGTTGGAGACTCAGACAATGAACATGGATGCTATTCTATAAGTAATGAGCTACAAGAGGTAGTTGAATCTCCACTCAGCTCAACCAAAACTGAATGTGTACATCATATATAAACTTAATTTCCTAATAAAAAAAAATCAAGATTGGGAGAAAAATACACCAAAGCTGCAACCGATCTCTATCGGAATGTAAATTGAAGCACGTAAGTTTGAAAAATTATCATGTTCCTTGTTCTATTGGACGACTCGACACACAAATTTGCTAACTCTTGTAGATAATACTAGCCACGGAATAATTCCAACCTGCAACTGCACCACAAGGGTAAACAATAATATACAAAATGATAGATAGTAATCGAGCTAGATTACTCTAAAATCAAAAATTTAAAATCTTAGAGCTTATCATTTCTTAATAAAACAAAAAACTTTTAAAAATAGTCTGCAAGAAAAAATATCCAGCTCTGTATTTTCTGCTTTTTTAAATCATCCAGCTCTGCATTTAATGATATTGCTAAATAAAAGAAAATAGGAAAGAAGGAAAAGAATCGTTATGCAAACTAAACGTGATTCTCCAAGTGCAAACTGAACAGCATGATGCACACAAGTACTGCATATATGTGTGCAGTTATTTGGACTTGGTCGTCAAAGGGAGGTTGAAAAATCTAAATTTCAGATGCCATTTCACTCATCCGCAGAAACTGTTACTTGAATTTTAGTTATGGATGTCTTTTTCTTTTTTCTTTTTGCTTAATGCTCAATGGTTATCTTATGGTATGGGAAAACTTTGTGCATATCCTTTAGTGGCTCAGAGATTCTGTACAGGCTTACTCATTGTCATGTTATGCGAATGAATGACAAATAACTAAGCAGTTTGATTCAGGTCTCAGAACTCTCTGGTGTGATACTCCCCACCTTTCAGTGGAAGGGTTTCTCCAAGATATGGTCAAAACAAAGAAAAAAATATAAAATCAAAACCATTACCAATATATTGTCATTGAAATGACCTCCAGCACCCCAGGATAAAAGCCTTCCTGCAAATAGCGAAAACGGTTGAGTTGGCACAAACAAATATATCAATTTTCAGAAAAAATCATTATTATTCCTCATTTTCTAATATTTAGCTCATGTTGGACACTGACTGTATAATCTTTCTCAATTTTTGCTGCCACACCCTCATTAGTTTTATCAAATAGATTAAGAAGAACAAATCTCAACACTGATGATTATGAAAATGAGAAAATATAATTTGTTAACTAACACAAATCTACACAGAATAAAAAAAATGAATGTTTTTTATTACCAAAGGGTTGCACCAGTTGCTGAGAAATTGCAGCAACAGGAGTTCTCCAAAACCAGCAAATCATTAGAAAGTATGTCACAATCTGCAAGCCAAAATGATTTATTTAGGCCTCAAAGAAGGAAAAATAAAACCTTTTAGACAGCTTAATATACTCACTGAACCTTTAAGCCAAATGTTACTCGAAGGTATAAATCATAAGACAGTTTCATCTCCTTCATGTGCATCTCTTGACCTGGATGGCAAATATAGGTATTAGAAGCTTTATTTCATATGGATGTGGGCTTAACTAATAAATTGGAAGAGAAGAAGGTTAACGCAGAAGAAGCATTACATACAACATAACCTCCATAACGGATGGATCTCTCGCTTATATTCTCGAGTAATACTAAAAGAAGCAAGAAACATACAGCACAAGGGTACAAGAAACAGACAAAATCTACCGAGGACATGATTCAGGAATTTTTATTTTCACTTAGATATGACAATGCAAGTTGGCACAATTCAATTTCCATTTGACCCCAAATCTGAAGGTATGATTTGTAAATTAGTTTCAATCTAACTCTGCAAAATCAAGTTAAAACAAAAGACAAGCCTTGGTACTTAGAAGAAGAAAAACAGAGTAGAAGAGGAGTTGGCAGTATCGGGAAAAGAATTCGAAAATAGTAGTGATGTAAAGCTGGCAGTAGGATTTCAGAATAGTATACCACTAAATAAAAAATACAAGCAGTTGCCATGACTATGAAAATGCCAAATTTTTGAGCCAATGAATGAAAAGAGGATGGGAGAGAACTTCAGAAACAGTCCATAATGCGTGCTTGGTCTTTTGCTATACAAACACAAACCCTACAATTAAATGTATACACTTGCTGCCTGCTGACATGGAAAAAGAGAGAGATCATGCATCAAATCAATGATCCTGAAAATCCTTCATTAATCACTCAAATAGAATCATGCAACAATACATAGCTTGAGAAAGTAACATTACATAAATCTTGCTATATCAGACTTAATAAATATGCAAAAGGAAATTAATGAGAGCAACAGGCCAAACAGAAAATAGCCTTACGATTTGCAAGTTCTTTCTCTTTTGCAGCTGCCAACCTCCTAAGTTTTGCTGCCAGAGCAAACGTTGATGGCCTGCAACCAATGGAGAAACCAATTACACAACTGAACTAGACATTTTCCTATATATTATTGACTCAATTTAACAAATAAAAAATGTCAAGTCAATAGCACACAATTTTGGAGCTTGACATGTTTGTTTACGCATTAAATAGAGGAAGTGCTCGACATTAAAAGAAATTAATCACCTAAAAAGGTATTTAGTGACTCACTGTGAGTAGGAGCTCGCCTCTTTCAATAGCTGTTTAATTTCCGCACGCAGCTGAACTTCAGTAGCACTCTTAGCTGCTCTCTGGACACGCAAACAAACGACAAGTTTCCTTCAAATAACACATCTAAATAGAAAGTTTTTTCAGCAAAACAAAATGCCATAGGATTCAAACAAAATTTGATGAAATTTTAAATATCATTAAGCTGTTAGCAATTGTATAAACATGTAATTAATCCCATTTAGTAATCTAATCAGGTGCAATTCAAATTCCTCTGAATGTAATCACGTATGTTAATCTCTCTATCTCCTTTATTATATTCAGTAACTGGATTAACAATAACAAATCGAAATAGAACAATTTTAAAAGAAAAATGGATGAATCGAATTGGGAAGAAATAATTAGAGGGTTAAGAGAGAAGTACCTTTTTCAATAGTTCGAGCCTTGCGGAGATCAATTGAAAGCAGATGACAGTAAGAAAGATTAGAGGAGCTGCCAGAGAGCTTCTTCCCTGTTCTAGGGTTTGTTCTTCTTCTCCCATTATTATTACCAGATCCTTTAGTTCAACAAACAATTCAGTTTGCTTCTTCTTTTTTTGTTAATTAGAAATGTTTTTGCTGTTCCATGGGATTATTTCTTATGAAATTTTATAAGAATATCACTTTACAAGTTATAATTAAACCTATTAAAATTAGAAATCAATATTCTTAAGTATTTAAAGTTGATAAAATTAAGATCCTCGTAATTTTTATAATTCACATTTTAATCCCTCCTGTTTAAAAATCAAACAATATAATTTCTCACTTTTACTTTTATCAACGATTTAGTTATTCCGTCCAGAGACGGAGGTAAGGTAGGGTTAGGCTGTGCCTGAGCCCTACCTCACATTAAAAGAAAAATATTTCATAGCCTAATAATTTAAGTTTATGGGTTAATTACACTTCTTCATTGTGCACAATAGTAAAAAGTAACATACCATTTAATACACTACTTGAATTTGATAGAAAAATCATTAGATTTTGTAGCAAAATATTATATAATAAAGTCTAATATGCAATTTAGATCAATTTAAAATAATATTAAAATTAGGAAGTGTATAACGAAGCCTAATTATCATATAAATTAACATAATTTTTTTTCATATTGCATAAGCCCTATTGGAATTAAACTCCCATTTTAATTTTTCAATGTATTTCTATTCAAAAATATACCTTAATTTTTTTAATTTTTTTCAAATATAGTAAATTTAATGCGTTTTTTTACTTTTTATTTCCATTAAAACAAATCCATTACATGTAAAATAAAATAAAATAAAAAATCGAATTGATTTTTCATGATATTTTTTTTAATCAGAAACAACTTATTTTTTTGAGGTATGATATTTTATTTTTAAAAAAAGTTAAATTTGTGCCCCACCTTAATTTTGGGGCTGGCTTCGTCACTGATTCCGTCCATTTTTATTGTTGGCCAACCGAAACGACGTGTAGTATAAATCTTTACAGAATCAAATTGATTGGCAGCTCAGTTGAAGTGAAGCCTCTCTGCTCGGTGGTGGCACCTAGACTTATTACAGAGAGAAAATGACGGCAGCTCCCGGAAAATGCTTATTTCTGGTCACCGGCCCTCCTGTCAGTCAGTTGATTCATTCCAATCTCAACATGTGTTTTGGATATCGAATTGTGAAACCGAGTATAACTAGTTTTTGTACAGGGTGTGGGTAAAACTACTCTGATCATGAGGGTTCTCGAAACCCTCAAAATGTCAAACCCTAATTTAAAGATTCAGGGATTCTACACCAGTAAGTCTGCTCTATTTAAGTGATTATACTGACATTTTGCTTTATGTGTTGTTAGAATTCTTTGACAATGGAAGGTGTTTGTTGCTAAATATAGGTGAGGTTAGGGAAGGAAGTGAAAGGGTTGGCTTTGAAGTTGTTACTTTGGACGGTCGAAAAGCTCCACTTGCTTCCACCACCATTTCCACGTATTAATTTTCTCTGAGAATTCAAGTGCAAGTTTTCAGTTGGCGTAAATGATTTTGTTTACTTTGTTTTATATTTCTCAGATTTGTACTCATATTATGTCTAGTAAAGGCTGATAAATGGAGTTTGTATACTGCTACACATTTTGATAATGAAAATCTCATGCAGAAAATTTTATATTAGAGACCAACAAAAATCAAGATGCATATTCATAGTGTTCTGAATTTTTTTCTTTGAAACATTCATTGAGGAGTTTTGAGTTAGAAGTGACACTTCACTTCAATTCTATATTTGTTGTTGAATGTTCCTTTTTGTTCAAACATGACGATGGTCCTTGTATCTTTAATCTATCATATTGACTATCTGCAGTTCTGCATCTAAAATGTCTCTTCTGATTACAGCTCAGAGTCACTCAGATGGCCTTCTGTTGGGAAATACAAAGTAGATTTGGCGTCATTTGAGTCACTTGCGTTACCCGAGTTGCAGGTCTGTCAGTTTTCAAAAATGATTTTACTTTATTCCTCCTAAACAAAAATGTCAAGTATTTTTGGTTCTTTTTATAAAAGCAAAGACCAAAAAGAATATGGAGGGATTGGCTCCTTATAGCTATATTTTCAAATGGTAAGTTATTACTCAGAGAGCGATCGTGAATTGGATCAATAAATCATTAAGATCCCACTAGAATTAGCTCATGAGAAGGGAACTCCAGATATAGGCATATTCTTTTACTTTGTTTTCTTAATAAAACTGCAGGTCTGCAGCATTTTGGTCCCTGCAACCACTGTTCTTTTTTTAATCTATTCAATAAATGTGTATCTAGTAGAATTATTATGTTTCTTTTTTCTTATGTTAGGTCAAAGAAGACACTGATCTTTTCATAATTGATGAAATTGGGAAAATGGAGCTGTTTAGCTCATCATTCTTCCCTGCGGTCCTAAAAGTTCTGGAATCAAATGTCTCAGTTTTGGCTTCAGTCCCTATTCCAAAATTTGGACGCGATATACCTGGAGGTACAGTCTCTAATTCGATCGCCTTGCTTTTATTGCAGAATTTCATTATATGGGCTTTTGCACATATTTTGTTGGTAGTTACCATGGTCTTAATGGAAGTACTAGAAAGCATGTTGAAACGGCAAACATGTGAAATGTTACAGTGTTATGAAATTTCCAAAAAGATAAACAATGATTAAGGCTTTGAATAGAGGTTAAATGTAATTGAAATTTGGATTTAGCACTTAATTGGTCCATTTGCATATAGTCGCACTGGATTTGCATGTGAACAAGATTTACACATTGATGCAGTTGCAAGGGTGAAGAATCATCCAGGTGCTACCATTTTCACCTTAAGCCAAAGTAACAGAGATGCTTTGAGAGAACAGATCTACAACCAGTTTGTAGGTTCACTATGTAGATGTTAGAGACCATACGCCTAGTTTTGCAGGTGGAATTGTTCATTCAAGCATCATATCGATTTTTTCATACAACTGTATTCTTCCTGGTATTTTTACTAATGAGGTTATTTTCCGTTACACGTTGATTTTGTCATCTCACATGCCAACAAACTTGTTTGATGTTGTTGAATAGCTTACATCATTTCTCAAATGATTTCAATGCAAGTAGTTTACAAATAGATCATCAATATACATTAATGTATAATAAGTTGCTTAGTATAATGTGGGGTTTGTTTGGTTCAAAATTGTATATTTTTTCGAAAAGTAATTGCAAATGAAGTTATAAATTGGATGGTAATAATTAATTTTTTTGATTTGTTTTTTAATTTTTTCATGAAATTGAATTCTTAGTTTTAGGTTTTGACATGTGAATGACAATAATATCTTCAATAACCAATCAAAATAACTTAATTTGAAAACAAAGTAGAACTTACTTCTTTTTTAATATAATAAAGGAGGTGTAGCGTTTATAAGAGGAATTGAATCCACGACCTTAGCAAAATGATGTTGAGCGCTTGTACCATAAGAAAGTAGAACTTGGATTTATGTGGAAAATTATTTTTTTAGTTAACAGAAATTGTTTCCAGAGTTGAAGGGGAGCTAGACCCTCAACTAGTCATGATAAAATAAAACAAATCATGTAATGGTTTGCTGTAATTTGCAGTTTAATGTAAAATCTAGCTTATTCACGTTACTACCTAAAAGCCTATAATTGTTATTTTCTGCAGTTCTTGCTAGGCAACTCGCCATTTTTATAAGCTTAATATGTCATCTGAATACACGAATAGAACTGTAAAAGCAACACAATACAAAATAACTCATAGATAGCTGAGATTAGGAGCCGAGTTAAGATAAGAAAACCTAATTTGAAAGGCCGATTTAAAAAATCAAATGATCAGACTGAAAACAACTTTAGAGAAACCATTGAAGTAAAAATCAATAATACATGATGCCAGAATGAATATCTTCAAAAAGTAAAATATATATACATGATCGTACATTTTTTCCGTTTTCATCAATATGAAAAATGCATATAAGCCTCCCTTATAGATAACTGTTAATGTAATCACAAATCAAGGGAAAGAATTAAACAATGAATTTTTTTTAAGTGTTATGAACATGGTCTATATATATTATACAGGTTTATGAAGTTCCTTTATCCTTCTCTGCAGTTTTTAGCAGCTCTCTTGCCATGGCAGAAAATGACTTGGCTGTATCTTGCATTTCTGTAGTTCTTAGATTGATCCCCTGCGCAATTAGTTCGTTTCAATAAAGTAAATACATGACAACCATTTGGCGATTAACAATGTTCTACATGTATTTTGTGACGGATACGAGACGGTTTGTTTACCTGCAACTTTTTGACATTCTCGTGCAACTTGCTTTCCGCCAATTTTGCTGCACTTGTTTCCTGCAACCAAATATGAAACCGAGTGAGAATTATGATATATTACTCTGATTAATTGATAGATCTCACAATCATCATCAACATGACAAATAATCATTATCAACATCTGATTGCCCCTTGTTTACTGACTAAATTCAAATACTTACTGCATTCATAGTACTTACAGTGGCTGAGGAAAATCCATATTTCTTCTTAATTTGATCAACTGCACCAGCCTTCTCATCCAGTTGTTCTTCCTTCTTGATGATTTTCTCATTCTTACCCTTCATTCCTTTTATTTTACCTGAAAAGGAAGGGATGATATATAGCTAATTTTAATGACCAGCATTCTGCAAGCCACATCTAGACACACGGCAAATGCTATCTACTCCTACCCTAGTCTTCTTCCTCATCTTATTTTTAAGCACCCGTCCATGTTTTGAAAATTTAGATTTTCTAAATCTTCAAGCCAATTTAATCAGTGAAATCTAATCTAATTCATCCTGTATATGTGGGAGAAAGATGACTATAACTGACCTGTAAAAGCCTGAAATTTGCTTGCCAATTTCTGCTTATTAAGACCTGCCAAGATATTGTTATCTTTGGGTTTCTCTTCAGCATCCCCAAGGTCAATATCATCTTTACGTCCCAAAAATGAAAAATCATGAAACTAATTAATATCCCACTAAAGTCTTCACTAAGAAAGAAAGAAAAAATCAAATAGAAAACAGAGGTACATACAATATCCCAAACAAACATTTAATATGACGACATAGGGAACTAAAGTTATGAATTTTTCAAAATCGAGCCACACCGATTTTAAAAGAATTTTTATTTGGTGGAACAAAAAATGAAGTGAATTTGTTTGACTTTCCAAACCAAAGAGAACCAAAAAAACCAGTTTTTTATATTATGTTAAATCGAATTAATATTGAGTTTGATTTGATTTTTGCATTACCCCTGACAAGACATGCATACCTATGTCCAAGTCAATACCATCTGCATCCGCTGCCATGTGATTGCTATCTTCATTATCGCATGCAAAGTTGGCTGTTGCAAAGATTACTGGCAGTTCTTCAAAACTTTCTCTGGTATCTTCTATTTCCACCTCAGAAACTTGCTTCGGTTTACTTCCTTTTAAATCCTTCATCACAGAGCTAAAAATACCCTAATATACCACCAAGTAACAAGCATTTCGTAACTAATGGGTTACTGCCACAATTACTTTCTTTTAATTCAAAATATACCTTTTTCTTTTCCTTTTGGACCATAGTGCCCCCTTCTTGTGATGGCATCAAATTATTAGTGTAGACTTGGCAGACAGAGTCCAGAAGCCTGAGAAACAAAATTGCCAATCTTAAACAGATCAGCTTTCTTGAATAAAGAATCCAATACACATTGTTCTAACTGTATTTTCTTAGCACAAAATGCAAGTTCCCTGAGGAATTTCATTATGTAATTACAATATTGTCCATATTATGTCTTTAAATACCAAGAGTCGTCAAAAAAAAGATTCAAAAGTTATCATCTATCTGGTATGAAAATTTGTCAAGCCTTTATACTTTCGAGAACGCTTCTGAAATTCTGAAACTTTATATTTATGATAGATTTTTAGGAAAAATATCGTTTGCCATTTTTTTTTATTTCAAAATGCTGTTTCAGCCTTTCTGTTTCCATGTAAGGCAGGTTCTCATCATTGGGGGGTGGAGCTCGAGCAAAAATAGCTTCCTTTTTAAGGACAGGAAAAAATAATATAATTACTAGTAAATGTATATGCACCTGAAGTGTTCTTTTTGTAGCAAAACTGACACAATAAGCATTTCCTGATCACCATTCACCTGCAAAAGAACAAAGTATAGGGATTACTATAAAAGTTTCTAACTTAAGAAACAATTAAAATAAGAAACTCAGGCTGCTTAACTATAACAAGTTCTCCATCCCATGAACCGCATATTGAAATGTCTGATGAGGAATTAAGTTTTGGTGCAGAATAAGTGAAGCCTCTTATTACGAATTCCTTTATCAATGATAACTCCGGCAAAGACCTGATTTTCACATGTAATTTGTAGGATTAAAGGAATTAGTACGCTTACAAAGCACACTACTACATCAGACTACGTGCTGCAATGAAAAATGTGGTGGCTAAGGTGTGCATTTGGTTCAAACTGAACCGAACCAAAATTTTAATATTTTTTAATCAAATATCTTATGAATAAAAGCCAGGGAAATAAACATGGAGAATATAACCACCTTATTTCAACTTTTCCATTGGTAAAAACAAGCATAAGGCCAATATCAGAGGAACCACACAGTATTGAGGCCCAGCAACAAGAAGAGGAATGAAACTTCTTTTTGTAGTTAACCTTCTTGACTCCCTAACACAATATAAAAAGAAAAAGAAAAGAAAAATGGTATGTAGTTCAATTTAATCCCTCAGAGTTGGTGTTGTTAATATAGATAAAACAGCAGTACCTGAACAGCATGATCTAATGAATAGACATACGCCGCTTTCTCAGAACATATCAGTAAAGAAGAATGTTTTGAAGAATTCTCAGCAGGATTCTGTTTGCTGGGATCTACACCATTTGATCCTCCTAACGTTTCCTGCCCATCTGACAAATAGAGAAAAGCTACTCTCCAATCCATTTCACAGATGGTATAAACAATCAACCCCCATTTTATACCAAAAGGCAGTTTGACTATTTCTCAGAATCATATTTTACGATTCCGACATGCATATTCAGAGCATAAAATAAATACGTTAAGAGACTACCATGTACCTAATATCTGCATGAATAAAGCTTTAGATGGTTTCTTGGGATGCACTGAGTTAGTGCTCAACAAGTTTCCTGTATCGACATCAATAGCCAAAACTGATGAATCCTTTGTTGCAACCACTAAAACATTTTTCTCAAAACCATGCAGATTGCAGGTTTCAAACTGCAGAGAGATGATGCCAGTAGAAAGTTCACTTGCAATGTATTGTTGATAAAGTAATGTTGGTCCATTCATATCAATTAGTGAAACCTGAAAATTTATGACAACATTTCAAGCCCAGTAGTCAAGCGCTACGTTGACATGCTATCATGTATATGTGGAAAGGAAAAAGGTACTACAGAAAGAGTAAATAATCATACATGTCCTTGATCAGTTCCAACGGCAAGATGTCCCGAGTTATGGCTTATATTCATGGAAAGTACGGAACCGTTCACCTTCATAAGTTTGACATTCTGGATGATATGGTTATTTCCTCTTTTCGAACTTCCTGGAAGTTGAAAAAAATGCAGAAATACAGGTATTACACAACCCATGCATCATAATAATGCATGAGAGCTATTCAAAGGCAGATGATCTTCAAAAAAAGGCAGAGAATTCATGCTAGTAAAATGGCTAAAGGATGAAAAGGCAATTGCAACTAACTTAGGCACTATAGCAGATAAATGGTATAATAAGGTGCTTAGTAATACCTTGAAAAGACAAAAAGCTATTCTCTGTCGCATATGGCTCGGGTTTAAATTTAAAGATACGAACCTGCAATCATGTATAATGTGGAAAGTGAAAAAAACTCCACAAACAATCCAAAAAAAAGAAAACAGAATATACAGATGCATGTATTGTGTATATATAACTATTTAGGAAACACTTTTATGAATTTAAAATCATATGTAAACTCCAATAAATATAATATTTCACCGTTCCGCTTTGATCCCCTGTGATAAGAAGCCGCATATTTCCATCAAAATACAATTCTGTTACTGGTACACCACTTAAAGCATAGTCATCTTCACTCTGGAGAGAAAATTTAGAAGAGTAAAAGAATGAAAAAAATGAGCAAGAAAAGGAAGCAAAAGTGTATTTGTATATTTAAAACTCTACGTTTTCTGATGCAAAGTTTTATGTGTTCTGCTAATTCATTTTGTTTGATGTTCTTCCATCTAACTTCCAAAAACATTACAAACTTAAATACAAAATCATTCCTAAATAAATGGTGCTACTATAATGAACAGCATACAAGAACTTCAAAAATTACCTGCTGCTTTAATGGTAAAACTGGGATAAAAATTGGACAAGATGCATCCCAGAAATTAATGGCTCCATCGCTGTGGCCAGTTATGTACAAGTTCTTTATCTTGGAAAACCCACAGAAGGGTACACAAATCATGTGAGTTCCCTCTTTAGCCTTTGCGTCAAAAGGAAAGAGTGAAGGAATGTTTTTGGAAAATTGAAGATAATCCTACATGAATATAGATATGCAGCGACATCACTTGACTATCAACAATGAATCATAACATTTACTAGAACAAAGTTGTGCTAAAGCTCTAGCATAAGGTTACCTCATCTCCAAAACTTAACATGTAAAGATTATCCTTGATGAATTTTGCTATAGTGATGCTTGAATCAGCATGTGGCATTTTAACCATGACCTCCTTTGGCAATGAAGGTGTTCCCCTTGCTTGGTACTGTAGAAGATATTTTTCGATCTGAGAATCATCATAGACATAAACATGCCCTGATTTTCCAAGCAAAAGAAAACAATCCAGTTTATGCTTGCTTGGATCAAAGGAACATGATACAATCTCCATGTCAATGCAAGGTTCAGACAAATGCAGCCCTAACTTGATTGTGCGCGTTTCAGTCTGCTCATTTAGTAAGATTATCTGCCAAACCAGAAGCAAACTTTTATGACCAAGCTCAAAAGCAAATCTACTGTTTGACAAAAACAGATTACTAATAATTAATCAAAACTTTGAAAACAAACTAAGCATATGCCAAACTTTAGCTACCTGCAACAAGTTGGTAGATGCAGTATCTGAGGCACCCATGACATAAAGCCGACTTGCTTTCCCATCATGAATCCATTTTAGTGATAATATGGGAATTTTGTCCATTTTATATCCCAGATTGAGTTTGTAAATAGGAGAAGTCTGAGTGCCAGAGTCTGATGCTACTTCAGCTTGTGAATTTGGACCGGAAGGAATGCTCCAGATAAAAATCTCCCCGTTACTATAACCTACAGCAACTTTACTTCCATAAGGGCAAGCCCAACACGCCGAAGTTATTATTTTTGTTTCATTAGTTTGTAAATGCTGCAAGCTTCCTCCTGTTGTGAAAATGAATCTGCTTTCTCGAATTTCCCACAACGCAATTAGGCCATCTCTGAATACTATAAGAACCCTGTGCATTAGCAAGTAGATTAAATATAGGTGCCCTAGAAGGAAAATCAACAAAGTAGCTTATTTATCAAATCACCAAAGCATGGAACTACCTCTTACTGTCAGCCGTTGGTTGAGGCAGTATGTGCAAAACAGCGGCATCAGCTGAAACTTCAGCTGGATTCCCAATGTGCATCAGTAATTATGTTAGAAACAAAATCGGCGAGTGGAAAAAACAGGCAACAAAGACAGCATAATTTATCTTACCATGAGAAACAGAAAAAGGAATAGTGTATTTCATCTGTTCTAAATAACATGTTTCTTGATCAAGCTTTAACACAGACACATTTCCAATAGAATCTCCAACATATCTGCGAGTATATATCTTGGAACCAGAAATTAAGATGAAAAATTGACGCAAATAACTTCTTGTGAAGAGAAACACTTACATGTAGAGACAGTGTTGTATTACTGTAAATGAAGTTATCTCTTGTTTAAAAACATGCATATGAGACAACAACTTCTTGTCCACATCCCATACCTATGCAACAGTTTGACTTAGAATATCAGAAATTGTGCAACAGTCTATAACCACAAATCAATGAATTTAAGGTGACTTGCCTCGATGTGATTCTTGGAAGTCACATTTATAAGGATGCCTTTATTCTGAATGAACTGAAAATATAAATACAAAACAAAACCTTATATTAGATTATTGCATGACATACGAACAGGAACAGCAAGCTAAAAGGAAGGGAACATTTATAAGTTAAACCTGTAAAAACTTGCTTGGTACTGCCTCACGACATTCCAGCAAAACTTGAGTGTTATCTCTTCCAAATAATTTGATCCTTCCATCACTAACGGCACAAAAACAAAGTAATACTTACAATTAAATATATTAAAGGTTGGTAAAGTATACATTTATATGTTCTGTGCATGTGAAATTGTGAATATTGAATAAGATTAGTGGACTAACCGGGTAGAAATAGCAAGGATCTTTTGAATAGAATCATAAGCAAACATGTTGGCTCCCGATGGTATTCCATAATGGAATGTTACCCTTGGTTCTACTTCGTTTGATTTTAAACCTTCCGAGTTCCCTCCAGTCTGCCACCAATATTAGTAAAACAAATAAAAATATATCTTTGATTCATGCAAAAAAAGTACTTTAGTAGCTACCAATTGGGTGACTAGAGGAAATTAAAATTAGAAATAATTTATTATTTAAAAGTAAATTTTTCTATTATTTCATTATAGTATTATTTAAATATAAATATAAATTATTTTAGAAAATTGATCTGCTCTTTACATTAGGGTAGCTAATTTTTACATATAAAACTAATACCCTGATTAAACTAAATTATTAAGGTATATTTAAATCTGTTCAGTTTAGTCAGATCTTAGCGAGCTAAAATCACAGAGAGGTTTGGGTCGAGTACATGTAGTGCGTGGTGCTACTGAGCGTAGACAAAAGATTAGTAATCAGGAGACGGAGCGCCATGGGCAGTTCCTGCCGGGCCAGGTCAGCACTGCCAGTGGGTCCTATATCCACCGCCCATCACATGATATTCCTTCATTAATTTAATACTCCGTTAGGCTTACATATACAAAGTTTTAGTTTATTTAATTAAAAATTATCTATGATATTTTTATTGAATAACTAATAAATTCATCTTTCCAATATAAATAATAAAAAATAGTATTAATTATGTTTTGATAAGAAAAATTTATTATTATTATTGATATTCTAGCTGATTAAAACTAATTCAATAGAAAGTATTTTACATATTTATTTAATTAATTAATTTTTAAAAGTAAAAATGAATTTAAGATTTGAATAGTTTAAAATAGAAACCAGTCTATTACTTTTATAGACGGAGAAAGCATCTGATATCTGCATCTACTCACTAAATTTCAGTTTATATATTTGGGATTTTCACTTCTATGCATAGAATTCTCCCAGTCTTCATAAAAGAAGTACTAATAATAGTTAAATATGAACAAAAAAGTATAATTTTCCATTCAAAAAATAATAATTAAAAATCAATAAAAGAAATATTAATTAATTAATCGAATTTCTTATGGTTTAAGAGAAATGGGTGACCATTTCTTTCAAGACCATGACAAATCTATGTAATAGTATTATTGACCAAAAACTGACATATGTATTCAATACCTTTACCTACTATTTAAAATAGTATTTATATTTTTTATCCATTGATAAAAATATTAAAATTAATATATTTATAGTTTCTTAAATAATTAAAACTTTTTATTTTTTTATTATAAATTAATACACTTAATTACTAAGGGCCTGGTTGGTTCAAACAAATTGCACAATTTTTATAGAATTCAATCAAATTTCTACAAAATATGTGTTTATTTCAAATGAATTTTCTTTTCACAATTTACATTTACATTTAAATTTGAAATATAATATTCAATTTACTAAAAAAATTATATTTAAAATTTAAAAAATCAAACACAAAAGTTCATTTTTAAATTTATTATTTTAAAATCTATTTAAAATAAAATAAATTCTATAACAGAATCGATTCAACCAGGCCATATGGTCAGCGTAAAATAAAATTGGAATAGAGTCAAAAGTGGGAGATCCAAAATTTGGTTCATTATAAAAAATTAGAGGATATAATCTTAAAAAGTTGGGTAGTTGGATATATGTTTCCAAAGATTAAGACATGTTTCTTTTCTTAAATGAGTTACACGTAGTAGTGTGTTTCCTTTTAATTAAAGTTAAGAGTGGGATCCTAAGGTTTGGATAATGAAAAGAAGAAACTAAGCTATCAATGTCAAGTTGTATCAGTAATAGGATTAAGAACTAAAAATTGAAGTAAATCGAAATTAATGAGGGTTAAAAATTGAAGTAAGTCTAACAAATTAGCATTAAAATGCATAAACACCCTCAAATTTGACCATCTTGCTATTCTTCTTATTCTAGTACAGAGTTCGCCCAATTTGATCCGTTCAGCATAAAAACATTCTTTGGAGCTTATCAGTAACGCAGATTATCCAATTCAGGCAAATTTCTATACAAATAGGCTAATTAATAGCAGTTACTGAGAAAACCAGCTCATAAAAATTACCATACTAAATATTACTAACAGAAGCAAAAACAAAACTAAAAAATATTATCACTCTTCTTCCTTAATCAAACATGAGAAAATTAAAATACGAATCAGATCAAATTAAACTAAACCAGACTGGCTATACAGTAACTAAAACCCTAAATGACGAGAGAAATGAAATGAAAAGGAATCAAAATAAGAGCAGATCAAAATCAGTTACCTTCTTAACACTGGCAGCCTTCTCCACAAGCTTCTTGACGAACATATTTAACGATCTGTCCTCAAAATTAGCAAATCGGATGCTTCAATTTGGAGAAATATTATTCAATTAAATCTAACAGAACACTCTGCTTTGGAATAACAGACGGAGAAGAAGAGAGTGAGTGAAGGGGACGGTTTGTTTCAGTTTGAGTTTCTGAAGAAAGACAAACAATAAATTAAAATTGAGCGGTTTCTTTGGTACAGGTGAAATAAAACTAAACATGGAAGGTTGAGATTTTGTATTGCTCACACGTGGAGGTAGATTAGATGATTCAATTTTAAAAAGAATTTGGAAGAAATTGTTTTGACTTTATCTCATTTGGTCTCCTACTCTTTAAGACAAACAATAAAATATATTTCCTCAAGCTTTTTTTTTATTGTCTATTTAATAAAATATATTTATCTCTAATTAATTAATTATTTAAGATTTTAGCTATTATTTTTAAAATTTATCTATCTCTAATAAATATTTTTATATTTTAATTTATAAAATATGTATCAACTAACATAATTATATTAGTATTTCTCCTTATAAATTAAGACGAAAAAAGTACTAGACATGTTCAATTTTGGCAAAATAGACAACTAAAATAACGGAAAGAGCACTCCTTTTTAAATAATTTACCAAAAATGTTAATTTTTTTGTTTTTTTAATTGTCTATTCAACTAAAATTATACATAATAAAATAGTAGGTATTCGTTTTAAATTGTAAAAATAAATACTAATAAACACTATTAATTAATAAATACATTATAAATTGAATTATAGAATTATTTATTAAAAAGAGTTAAATTTAAAAATAATAGCTAAAGTTAATTGAAGTTCTAAATAGGCAACACATATATATTTTATTAAATAGACAACTAAAAAAGCAGAGACAGTATTTTTATAATTTTGAATATTCTTGATTACAATTCACTTTTTTAAATAATCTATACCACTAAACTACAAACTACACTCTCTATCTTAAAAAAATATTTATTTTATTATTTTCACATAGTTTAAAAAATACAATTAACATTTTAAATTTTTATAAATTATTTTATTATAATCTTATCAAATATTATGACTAATTAATTTTCTTGCTTTAATGATAATAAATAGTAAACTTTAAACAAAAATAATATAAAAGAAAATTTATTTTAATTAAAAATGGACAAGTATTTGAACTATTTTAGGAAAGAGGCTTATTTTTTATATGTTTCTTAATTTATGCAAATATATTTATTATATTTCCGTAAATATATTTTTTTTCCTTCTATTTAGCACATTCTAAATAAATATATTTATTTAATAATATCCAAATATATCCAAATATAGAAATCTTAAATACCATAAATATGATTGTTTAAAATAATTTGATAAAAAAAGCAAATACTTTTATAAACAATTTTTATCTTAATTTTGAATCCTAAAATCACTTTGTGAAATATTTAAAATTCACCTTTGACAAAAAATAGAGATACAATGCATTAATTAAACAAAAAAAATGTATCTTCTTTTAAAAAAAATCACTTGTTTTATTTTGTGTTCATTTTATAATATTTTTTTGGAAAGTTAACTTTTCAAACAATAAGTTTTTAAAAAGTTTAACGTAAATTATTTATTTTAAAAATTATTTTTAATTCAATATACTCATTTTTTAAATTACAGACCACAAGTATCATTTTATATTTTTATATTGTTTTAGAAAATATTAGTTTCTATACAAAATCAACAAATTATTGAATTACAGTTTTTGAATTCTTATCTCGTGATTCAAATATTAATTAAGTGGTTTATAAAATATTAAAATAAAAAAATTAATAATTTAGTAGATTAATTATGCATGATATAAATGTTGTTGCTATGCTATTAATAAAAATATACAATAACTTCGTTATAAATAAT
This sequence comes from Mercurialis annua, assembly GCF_937616625.2. Classification (NCBI taxonomy): domain Eukaryota; kingdom Viridiplantae; phylum Streptophyta; class Magnoliopsida; order Malpighiales; family Euphorbiaceae; genus Mercurialis; species Mercurialis annua. The sequence goes on along the minus strand of NC_065573.1, from coordinate 28,549,624 downwards.
AATAATAAAATACAATATGTGTGAATTGACATAGTATGTATTTTTGTTTGAAATTTTTAAAAAAGAAAGTAGTGGAGAAGATAAATTTAATTAGAAAAATACTTAAGATATACAACTTATATGGAGTTTGCTGGGAAAGTCATCTCACAAATTAAAAGGAAGCTGGACTTATAATTTTTTTAAGAAAAATATCAAAATTGAATCAAGTTAAAAAAAAGTTACTACTATTTTTTTAAAAAAATTCGCTATCTTAATTAGCTTATTTATCCTCAATCAAGAGTAGTAGTATGACCACTGTCAAGGCAGCAACTAAAAAATTTGGAATGGGAGGACAGAAAAAAAAATATCGTAAAAAATATAACTATATAACAATAGAAATAAAATTATACGTAAAAAACAATTAACATATCAACTAGAATCTATACATATATATACTCAACTAAGTAATTAGTATGTTTGCCAACAAATTACATATTTTATATATTTTTAATAGAGAAAACAATTATATAAAAGTAGAAATTTGACGACTTAAAAAAATGGATTATTAATTTTTTCTTTTTAAAAAATTTATGGGGCGGTCCCCACTTCATCTAAAAGGCTGGTTCCGCCCTGGCCACTGTTGATGCGGTTCATTTTTTTTCATTAAATTAGTGCTAAATTTATTCTAGTCGATAAATGCATACTTTAAATTTGTTATTTCTTTATATATCTCTTTTTAGATAGTATGTTTCTCTTTAGAAAAGTTTTATTTTATTTTTTATGGATTTTTTTTATATTTTTGTATGATAGCAAAGATCTAAAATATTATTGGTGAAGATTTTATCTTAGATGTTTTTTTTATCGCATTCATCCATAGATCAAAACATTGATTTATGGTTCAAAAATAATCATTGTGCGGAGTAGATATATCAAATTGCATGTTAATGTCGGGCTCAGTAGCATGAGCTTGTAACCGAGTGGGGCACTATAATGGTTTGAAGTTGTGGGA